>NC_056725.1:157792976-157867976 GCF_019279795.1 Protopterus annectens | reverse complement strand
AACCTGAAGAGCACATCTACTGGATAGTCCGTAAACCATTGGGGGAACACATAGGAACTTTATCAGTGCCCTGTACCCGATTATCATGGATGTCCGTGATTACGAATCAGAATCTAACACAGTCCTAACTAAACTCTTCCAGAACTAGTGATATTAGGTGGACAGGTGGCGGAATACACTTAATGACTAATGACAACATGTATGAGTCATAAACAGCATGTACCTCGACAAATGTGAATGAATACATATGCCCTGGGACTGTCAATGTGTCAGGTTAATAGAACCAATCATGTAAATGTGTCCCTGAGGGTGTTATGCAGTGTCCCTGATACAGTGTTCATTCTCCCCCATTCGTATGTGAGGTCTGCTAGTGACATAAAGCGCATATTCCACCAACTACCTTAGGTAGATGATAGCATAATAGATTATGGTTACCACCTGTTCGTCTTTGTGAGGGACACTCCCCTCTGGGCAGTTGTGTCCTGCAAAATGAATGTTATTATGGTACATGGCCTGTGATTTCGGCCAAAGAATCCATATATTGTCTGTAGTGGTTGCATAACATGATTATGTTGTATTTAAAACACCTAGATGTTATAGGAAACAGTATTAGCAACTATAATGCTACAAGAATAACCTTTACTTATGCAAACCGGTGAAGTAGTCTATTTTCTACTGGCTGTGAGTATGTGTTGCCTTGCCAAATCTGACATCTCTACATATAGATCTTATTGGGCTGCCACCTTTCCAAATGGCCAAAGTGGGACCTGCTCCGTAGAAATGTCAGACGTACCAGGTCAGAACATACCTACAGCCGTGCACAGTACAGAACTATACGTATTAGCACAAATCAAAGCTTAGTCTAGCAACAGTCAAGTTGCTTATGCTACTTCACATAACATATAGAAGTGTCATATATACAATAACTATTACATGCAACTATTAGAGAAACGTAGAATATAATATTGCCCTGTAATCAGGACATTTGCTATGTCTAGATTATTTTTGCATGACACATACGCCTAAGGATGGACTGTCCCACGCAAAGTGGGACAGGTGTTAATCCTAAAGTCTCACCTTGGCCAATTTAAAAGGTGGAAAACCTACAATAGGTATGCAGTAGCATGACCCAGCAGATGGATGTGGTTCCCAAAACACATTTACTTGTCTGCATTGCAGAGTATCATTTCACATGTATCAGCCAGATGGGAGCAGATTGTATGAGGAACATGCATATAATATGATTAACTCACTGGACAGGCCACCGATTCCGTACAGTTGAACGCCATGCCATTGCCTAATGGTCAGCCATACCCGATACGGTAATCATGTAGTTGGATGTAATAGGCATCACAAGGGATTGTGCCCACCCAGCGTGAGTGACAAATGCAAGCACCAATGTCAGTGCATGTGCAAGTGAGGGAGCGAGCGGGTGTAAGTGTGTTTGACTACCAGTATGCGAATATTGCACTGTTAAAGAAATGTGGAGTCTAAACAAGTATAAGAAGCTGTAACCAGAGGTCAGCAGTGCTTAACACTGCGCAAACCCACACACAACCACTCCCAGCTGCTGCAATGTGCCTTACTCACTCCGTATCCAATGGCCTTGTTCTGGCCGCAAACAAAGAACCGTCCTTTGCAAGTGTTGGTAACAACACCCTGCGCACACAGCTAATGTGAATTACCAATACACCATGGCAAATATACAGACAATAGACAGTACCACACACATAACATACAGCACAGTCATCCAACAGTATAGCAATGTACCGGCAGATATGTCTGTACCACTGGTGTTTGCAGACCTGGCCGTCTTGTGTTTACATGTGCGAGCATGCCCAGTATGACCATTCCATATGTTGTCGACTGACATTGCCATCATACCTTCATGTGTTTGAGCATGCCCAGTATGGTTAACTGGATCGCATGTGTTACATGTCCAGGTAGTCAGTACTGTGGTGCCGACCTCTGCGTTGTACACTGACAGGTGGCATGCTGTGTCTGCAGGGTATCCATCGGTCATGTGGCATTGACTGTTGCTACATTTCTGTACAGTGTGGGGGGACATCCGACTGTATCCACATTTCTATACAGCACCGGGGGGGGTGCACCTGACTGTTACATGTGTACGTTGGAAGTGGGCACAGCTGATAGTTGCACACTTTTGCTACTACTGTACTGGTATGTCAGGTACTCCATTTCAGTGTGTAGACCTACTTAATATGCTGGCTAGAGGCATACCAGTGCACTCCAGATCTTAGCTTTAATTACCAACATATTAGTTTCAGACATCCTAGCCTTCACAACCTACATCCAACTGCCTGGCCTGCTGTAGTCTGTCTGTGTGTGTCTGTGGGGGGGGGGGGGGGTCATCCATTGGGCATATTCAGAGGCCATTTTACAGCATTTGTCTGTGTTGGTGTACACCTGTCCAGCTGGTTGAGACTTGTGTGGGCTGTATGGACACACATGATGTTCAGCCCATTACCCGCAGTGGGTTAGGACACCCTGTGTACTACTGGCTACTATTGTGACCCTGGTATGTGCTACAGATATCATGGTGCCACGATGGACGTCTACTGTCTGCTACCTTAACATTCGGCCACCAAATTCCCTTGCATGCTCACATCCATACCATAGCTACAGGTAACAACACATTCTAATACAACTGCCAATTGGTAGGTTGATTGACTTACCTTGAGGGTGTGCCAGACCTGAGGATGATGCTGGAGGGATGTCTATATCGGATGCACACAGTGCACTTCCTATACATGGCTGAGCACAGGTAGTGTCATGTTTGGCATCCCTTTTACTGTCTGTGTGAGTCAGAGAGGGTGACATTCCCTGGGTACCTACTGTGTCAGTGCATATGCTATGCATTGTCTCTTTGCTAAGACCAGGTCATACTGGGCATGCCTCCTTCTGCCTACTGGGTCCGGCTCAGGTAGTTCCTCCTCCGAGTCACTCTGTGCCTGTACAGGCCTTGGCATTGGTGGGGGGCTGTGTGGCCCTGCCCCATGCTGTTCCTGCTGCAGCTGTTTCCGCAGGATCATATTGTGTAGCATCGCACATACCATAACAATTTGGGTGCATGTAGCTGGTGAATACTGCAAGGCTCCACTGGATGTGTCCAGACACCGGAACCGTGACCTGAGCATCCTGAACACACGCTCAATTATATGTCTTGCCTGTGCGTGTGCCTCATTATGGCATAGTTGTTCAGGTGTGTGTGCATTTCTGATGGGTGTCATCAGCCACGGCTCCAGTGGGTACCCAGCATCCCCCACTAGGTGACCGTAGGGGATGTCCATATTGGCAAAGGTGTGGTACAGCTGCATCAGATGCCATATGCACACACATTCAGTATAATGCCCTGGGCATCGCATACGACCTGGCAGTTGATGGAGGGGATGCCCCTGCGGTTAATGTAGGCCCTACCCCGCTCACCGGGTGGTGCTTTGATGCATACGTGCATGCAGGCTATAGCACCCACTACCCCAGGGTAGTCTGCCATTTGGTGGAAGAGATGCATATTGCTGGTCAACACCTCACGTGTGTTGAGGAAATGTATGTGCTCACTGGCATGTGGTGACATGCCATCCAGGAACTGGTGGAATACTCTGGATGCAGATGCCTGTGAGATCCCCATGATATCCCCAGTTGTGTTTTGGGAGGTACCTGTGGCTAGTATACCTAGGCCTACACATACCTTGGTATCCACTGTGATGGGTTTCCCTCGGCCTGTTCGATGTGTCAGGTGTGGCCGGCACAGCTCAACAATCTGCTGTAGGAGGTCTCTGTCCACCTCATAGCACTCCACTATCTCCAGCGCATGTAGCCCCTGGTAGGTTACCCTGGGTCTGTACAGTCTTCTCTGTCTCCTCACTGAGGGTTGTTCGGCAGCATTCACATCCTCACCACCCTCAGCCTCCTGCACATGTTGGTCTATGTTGCCTGCTGCAGCCCTTCTCATTTCGTTGGATTGTTTCGTAAAATTTCCCCACATGTATACACTGGTGGTGTAGAGTATGGAAAAAACCTGTGGGTATGATGCTTGCGCACTTTATCGTAGTGTTCTGGGCTGGGCTGGGCCTGTAATCTGCTGATTGTGATAATTATCACATGTCTGCAGAGCTTGTTCACCTTGACTACTCTCCTACTGCTGTTGTCCCTCCCAATTGCACTAGGTAGGTATAGACACACCCCTAGCTTAGGCATGTTAAGACAGGAGCAATCCCGAGTCACAGGGCTCCAATGTACGTACAGTATGCCTGACACCCCCTCCCCCCATGCTTTCACCTGTATTCGAGTCCTGCATCCGGCTATCTATACACATACACTCTTGGGATCTGCATCACACCCTGGGGATAAATGGGATTCACTATTTTCCACCTCGTTTGCATAGTATTGTCTTCTAATGCATAGTTACATGACCCATACTGAGCCTCCACAAAAATAACCACTGCTTACTGTCGTGCAGATCTGCACACAACTGGTTAAAAGCACCTTATTATCACTGTATTCAATGTCCCTTGTTCTTCCCAGCAACAAAATAACCGGTCTCTACACGCCTCGAACTTGGGACCCTGCACACCACAGACGATGTGCTTTACCACTAAGCCATGGCAGATATACATACATCTGAGGTTATCATGTACAGATCATCCAGAACAGGCATTCAGCAGTATAGGACATGTATTCCATCATGTAGATTTATGTGTGCTAATGTCCACACACACACACACACACACACATACATATATATATATATATATATATATATATATATATATATATATATATATATATATATACATACATACATACACACACATATCCTGGTGTTACTATCAAGGCAAGTGTTTTCTGTGAGTCACACGGGTTCAGTCTGTATTAAGGGTAAGATTAGGGCTGCTGACATTACTCACCAGACCTATTGGCGAATGTATTTCTATGTCTTGCCAACCCAGTCTCTTGGGCGATTGTGACACTTATGGACACTATATAGGAAAACAACAAAACACGCTCCTCAACACATCCTAGAGCTAACCACTCACAGATACCAACACATAGGATATGACTGCCAAACACACACACCTGTCATGCCTTGGAATAGAGCACCTACCTGTCTATTCTATCACACTACAGCATTACGCAGTTACAGAATGCGCTACCAAGATTACTGGGACACAGCACTCCCAGAGGTGTACTTCTAGGTGGGTGACATCATCAGCAATGGAAAAGACACCAATAGGGATTGTATGGAGTGTGAGCAGTCTAAACGCATTATTCTGTCCCCAGGCAGACGGAAACGCACGCACACACACACAGTTGGCATGGCTGGGATTAGAACACAGACTTAACTACCTTATCACACTACAGCATTACGCAGTTACAGAACGTGCTACTGAGATTACTGGGACACAGCACTCCCAGAGGCGTACTTCTAGATGGGTGACATCAGCAATGGAAAAGACACCGATAGGAATTGTATGGAGTGTAAGCAGTTTAAAAGCATTATTCTGTCCTCAGGCAGATGGAAATGCACACACACACACACACACACACACACACACACACACACACACACACACACACACACACACACACACACACATACACATACACACACACACACACACACACACACACACACACACACACACACACACACACACACACACACAAAGTTGGCATGGCTGAGATTAGAACACAGACCTAACTACCTTATCACACTACAGCATTACGCAGTTACAAAACGCGCTACTGAGATTACTGGTACACAGCACTCCCAGAGGCATACTTCTAGGTGGGTGACATCATCAGCAATGGAAAAGACAGCGATAGGGATTGTATGGAGTGTGAGCAGTCTAAAAGCATATGATTGTCCCCAGGCAGATGGAGACAAACACACACCAGTGTTGTGATCAGGACAACTGCCTATCTACGGACCACTATTAGAATACTACATAGATACGAGCCGTGCCACAGACACTACACCTTTCAAGTCTGTCAATATGACCTTCTAGGAATGCGGACATCGACATGGATGCTGGCAGTTACGATGTACATACCTGTGAACCAGTGTGTTCAATGTAGGAATCCATCCTGAAGTAAGGTATGGCCATCTGTTGACTGGACGACCACTACTGCTATACAGGGTTACAATGGCTATGCCCATACACATAGAGGCACATAACCGACACAAGGTGTCACTGGGCATGCTCACACACTTAGTAGCAAAGGGCTGTTTTGTATGCACTCTGATTCTAAACATGGAAGGGCACAGTGGTGTCAATAGTTGTCATTGTTAGCATGAATGCTGCACTACATATCTGACACCGGTCTTTTACACAACGTCTGCTGCTGTCCGTCATGTTAGATGTACCAATCTAAACCTGGCACATTAATACCACCCGTGGTGATGTCCTGACAGGAGTGGCTACTTCGGCCATATAGTGCCATTCATAGACGAATGTCCTGAGACCAGGTTAACACCCTGACACCTAGAGGACAACTGCATTGTATGTGTATGCTAAACAGTGCTGGATGTGTAGCGTTCATAATCACAGCTGCCCAATGTAAATCCAACAATGGGGAATACTAACATCTGTGCAGTGAGGAACACCTGGCTGAAGGTTCAGTTGTGCACAATAGCACTACCACCGTATACCTTGGATACAGACGTGGGCCATAACACCGTTATGGACCACTCCAGGTGGTGGTGTCCCCATGTACATGAAGGCCACTTGCATGTACTGACCAGTACACCCTCAAAAGGCATCACAGATGTGTCAGGTGCAGATCACAGTGTCAAAAGCCACATTCTAGGATGTAGCCCTCAGACGTCACCATGTCCTTGGACCAGCAACAGACATCCATACATAAGGTAGAACATATATTAGTACAACACCATGTGACCCATGACCAGTGGACTGTACCTAGCTCTACAGCAACTGTGCAGACTACCCATGTACTGACACAGTTGCATCACGTGTTATGCAATGCAATGATACCACTGTTCATAACCAGCTCGGCTGTACACATAACAGGGGCCCTGGGTCATATACAGCAGTAACAGATGACTGTTGCTGTACACCAGTAAACACCCTCGTGCTTGGATATGACATACATGTACCTGCCATGGATATGTACATGCCACACATACACAACACATATGTACATAGCATAGCTGTTGCTGTCCTTCGTGCAGACAGGTGGCTACAGCAATTACACACATGCACATGGAAGGTAGGTCCATGGCTGTAGAATGCTAACAGTACATAAGGTGTGATATCAATGTTGACTGAGTTAACATTCCCTCTGTACTGGTTACCCATGACAACAATCATATTATACAACAGTCCATGTGTTATGTATGTCATCACACATGTCCACCAATTACAATGCCTACAAACATGGCTAAATGACAGGAATGTAGGACCTACACACATATACATGTAGTGGTGTGTATTCAGCTACCATGCGTGTGCAGTAGCTGATGTTTGCAGGTGATGTGTTTCTTACTACAACATGCAGTTGCAATGCAGCCCCATCATTGCCAACTGTATATGGTGATATACCGACAGTACAGTAAGATGTACCTCAGGTATGGATGGATGTGTGGACATAAAGTGGTGGGCCATCTTTGCAGATGGATGTTTGCTGAAGACAGCTCACAGGTGTGTCACAAGCTGTCCTACCATAACATGTGCAAACACTAAGCTATGTTTCTGTTAACTGAAGGGGAAGACATACAACCTACACAGCAGTCAGGATGTCACTACTGTAAATCACTTGACACCTGTAACACTTAAGACCTCCCGTGTGGATATATCAGCACAATTGCCAAAGGTAGTGTCGGTACACATTGTAATGCGGGCAATACTGCTGCATGTCTGTCATACGTATCATAAGATAGCAGGTGTTTGATTCACAATACTGCCATGTGTGTTTGCCTGTGTGTCCATATATGCCACGTATGGTGGGGAATACATCCCAATTGTTACTCACACCCCTGTACACTGTTGTAGAGATCTGTACATACTGCAGTGTAGAAAGCAAGACATAGGCAGGGGTGGGGTGTGTATCACACACATGTGAGCTATCTGTATGTGCATGACATAGGTGCATTCAATTGTGGACTCCACAGTGTGTGTGTGTGTGTGTGTGTGTGTGTGTGTGTGTGTGTGTGTGTGTGTGTGTGTGTGTATGTATGTATGGCTGTCTGGTCCATGGAGTGAGGATGTATGTTACCACAGTGAACAGATAGGACCCCTAACCCCTCCAGGTGATGCAATTTACTACCCTGTTGATGCCGTCGATCTTAGGCATTACTGTCTACCTGTACATGTTCATTCTCTGTGTCGCGTCATGTGGGTGCACAGTACTGTAATGGTGATTACCACATAGGCAGGGGTCCTCACCTCAACACTATCAAGTGTGCGTGTGTGTGTGTTACAGTGTCGTTGACCCCATGAGTGTGGGCGTGTTACTATGTGTCTGAATACATGTGTGTGAATACCTGTGTGTGTGTGTGTGTGAGTGTGTGTGTGTGTGTGTGTGTGTGTGTGTGTAGTTGTGTGTTCTCACGCTGTAATGTGAATGTGTATTACTGCTACACAGTGAGGCCTCAAGCTATCAACTGGCCTCTACCCTTGTCACCAGCTAGACCACTATGTAAACTCCCTGCCCCATGTAACTGTATCTGTGATGTCACCCGGTATGGATGTCATGTCTCTAGCCACTGTAGCTTAGTACACAGCTCCCATGCTCCTGGATCAGTAGATGTGTCGACATCTTTGGAATGTCAGCCTTTCTAACAGTGAGGTTGAAGCTACGAATAGCATGCTGGTATTGTCATACATACCTGTGAGTAGTCCACATTTACACATGGGAAACTGAAAACACTGGCACTCAACGGCACATGCAATTAGACCTGAAGGAGGGAAGCAGGACATCATTACCAACATGCTGTTACTGTTGTTACCAAGACACATACTGTGAACAGAAAACAATGCATTCTAAACCTGTACTATATGGTATGTCAGCTGCATGTCAACAGTACACAACCATTGTAATCTACACTTATCTCCCTATTCTGTTCACCCTGTGCATCAGACCATATGAGCATGTCCCTGCACTGATGGTGTGGATGCCAGGGATGCGGCACAGGCATCATCATATGCACAGGGTGATAATGTTTGCCAGGGGCCTAGGCTGCACCAGTGGATGACACCATGTGTGTTGGTTAGGGCCTGTGATCTAATTGGCCATGTGTGGTTGTTATGCATGTGAGTGTTGCGGTGCCCTACAGATGTTTCTGGTGTGTGCGTGTATGTGTGCACACAGTTCTGCCATGTGTCTGGCCTACACAGGGGTATTATTGACAGCTCCAGACTGTACAGACCAGGTTTTACAGCTCAAGGTGTCCGGCCATGGCTACATGACCTGTGCCTGCCAGGGGTTGCACGGGCACTACCAGGCAGAGGTGCAGATTGGATACTGTCCGATGACACATGTCCACTGGAACCGTGTCCCCATTGGGACCATCCAGGGCCATGTCCACGTGGCCTGCTTTGTCCTGGTGTGGACAGCACAGCACCAGCTGCACTGTTGCTGCTACCGCAACTATGGGAGAAGGCATTTGAGGTAGCTCGTTTACATAGATCTGCACCAGGTGACATAGCTGGCCTACGTCCACATGCCCTACACCTCACTCCTACCAGATGTTCCAGCACAGACAGCTCAGGCTCGCGGATTGTCAAGCCACGGTCAAGGATTCCAACCATGTCACCCAATTGTCTGCCCAAAACCTCAGCAATCTGCTGTTGAGCATTTGCCAATGCCTGGATGTTGTCATTTAAAGAATGGATAGCAGCTCTCTGAAGCCTCTGCCTTTCTCAGTTCTGTCATTCAGCACATGCCTGTGCTGCCATTACAGTCTGAAACATGCTTCTGGTGACACCAGCTGCTGCGCTCTGTCCTGCAGGGGCATGTCGGCCAGAGGTCCACCTACGAGCAACAATAGCCACATGCCTGTGTGGCCCATCTCCAGTCATTTGCCTGACACCATGGTGTGAATACACACCTTCCGTAGCCACCACACTTTCCTGTTCCAAGCTACCACATGCTAACTGTCCTTCCTCTATGGCCACTGGTGATGGGGTATGTGTTGGCATGAGATCTGTGTGCGGGGATGAGGGGGATATAGGTGGAATGGCAACCAATGGCACAGATTCAGCCCCTGACAACCCTGCCTGTGCCTCAAGCATATGTTCATCATCACTGCTAGAGACTGTGGGGACACTAACATCACATGGACTGCAGGAGGGTAATGCACCTACATCACCTGTGAAGGCAAACAAAGACTCTACATTACAATACAGACACACACACACACACACACACACACACACACACACACACACACACACACACACACACACACACACACAAACAAACACACACCATACACAGACACACACACACCATGCATGTGATTTGACAGAAGGCATGCAACATGCATGTGATACAGCAGACGGCATGCAGCTCAGACAATAATAGTGGTAGTTAGTTATCATACATCCCTGGGTTGCACACAACAGCAAGCATGTGTCATAGCAGAAGCCATGCATTTCACACAATCATGGTAGTAAGCATGCATTCCTGTGTTACACCATGTGGACCAGCACAGGTTAACAGTACACATGGCTGATGTTTGGCATATGACCTTGACATTAACATGTAGTATGACATGTAATCTGCTGACGTGTGCATTGACATGCATACATGTTTGACACAATGGTGTCCT
Source organism: Protopterus annectens (assembly GCF_019279795.1). Lineage (NCBI taxonomy): Eukaryota > Metazoa > Chordata > Ceratodontiformes > Protopteridae > Protopterus > Protopterus annectens. The sequence goes on along the minus strand of NC_056725.1, from coordinate 157,857,163 downwards.
GTCACATATACAGTGGTGTAATGGTGTCACATTGCAGTGTTGTCTGTCCGCCCTACAGATAAAATACACTTTTAGCAGATGTGCATGACCATTGAAGGGTATTATGAGGCGTCTATATTGCTATACAGTGTGAAGTACAGACACAGTGCCATTGCATGGAATCATGAGGCATCTCTATTGCTATACAGTGTGGATTACACACACAGTGCATAGCCATGACTGTGTGCATACACAATACATATATACTGTGGATTGTGACCCACGTCGCTGAGGTGTATACACAGTAAACCATGATGTGGAATGTGTGACACAGGTCACCGAAGGACATATGGATGATACCCCTGCACATCTGCAAACATATTTTAGCTGCCTGGCAACCATGTCCACACATGGCAGACTTGTCAATACACCATGACATTTGTGTACCACACACACAAGGTGCACGTCTGACAGTGATGTCCAACAGCAGCAAGGGAAATGTACTGTATCTGTGGCCTGATGTGGTTGTCTGTGTATGTATGTGGATGCTGTACAGGTGACTACTGTCATGCTGTGACACAGTCATGATGTTCAACACATCTTATGTGGTCAAATGAAGTTACACCTCCACAAGCTGTGCACAGGCTTGTAGGATGTCCAGTGTTCCACATCTGCACTATAACCATTCAACAAAGGCTATAGTTGGACCATGTGTAGCCAATGTACAACAGGGTGTACACACAAACACATCACATCTACTGTGTGTTGCTACATGTCTCTGGCCATCCTTCATGGCCATGTGTGAACATGTGTTGGCCAAACGGTTGTGATGGCCGTCTAGCTCACATGTCTGTGTTGTCCCATATGACATACACTCATAGATGTCATATACTCCACTGTCCACAGGGTTATGCAGACAAAGGGTTGTATGTTTGGTATGTGGGGTATGTTTTATGGGATAGTGAGACAATGTTGCAGCCGGACCACTACATGTCATGGACATGTCAGATGGCACATCACAATGTGTGCACTCATAGCAGGGCCATAATCCACAATGGTGAATCCTGTGGGCTGCCCATACTCCAGCTCATTGTGTAGTACTGTTTGTGTACCCCACATGTATAGTTCTGATGTGTAGTACATGTTCCTACATTGAACAACACCTCCACCATTGTATGCACAGCTGTCCACACATCTTGCAATGACAGTTTCTGAGGTTTCATGTTGGTGTTTCACTTAGTTTGTAAGTATTGCACATGGGTGGCCAGTATGAGGGATTGCAGATGCGACCTGTATATTGTGACCGGACCATACATTATGTGTACATGTGTTAACTGGCCACATGGCAAATAGATCTGTGCATTAACATGCCTGATACTTATAACTGTCTCACCTGCAACGGCCTGCTCTCTCTGCAGAATGCCAGAGGTACCTATATAGGGGTGACACAGCAGTATGATCATTATCCACACCTGTATGACAGCTACAGGGTGCAATGTGCATGTTAACACATTCACCAGTACAATAGGATATACTATGGAGTATGCACATGTGTGCATACACAGAGTAGCATACTATAGTATGCGGCATGTGTGTATACATGCCTTGCATATGATGTTACATTACATATTGTACAGTGACACATGCAACTATATGGGATATAATAGTTATATGTGCGGTAGTGACTTACCAGGCAACTCCAGGCTCAGTGGTTGAGAGACACCCATCTCCACGATGGCAGCTAAGGTTTGCGGATGCGGTTCTGATGGTGTCCCCAGGTTGGCCAGTAGCTCCTCGGTATGTGTGAGTGGGGGCTGGGTTGGTGGCCCACCACCTGTTGCACCTTGTTCCCTGGTGATTGCATTTGCATGCTGTTTTGCATGTCTGATCAGGTCCATGCAGTGTCTGCACACCTGCTGGTATGTGCGGTTATGGCCACCCACATCATTAACCCTCCTGCGAAGTTCCTGTCACAGGTCATCCCGCTGCTGTGCATGCTGTGGCACATGGCTAAACAGGACATCATAGTTGTCTTGGAGGTAAGGTATAAGGGCCTCATCCTCCAAGCTGGTATAGGCTGGAAGCCTTGTTCGCGGCATATCTGGGAGACATAATGATGGAGACAGGTCACAGTATCTCAGAGATGCACAGAGATACAGCTGCACATACATGTGTATCACATTTATTACATATAAACAGTTGTCTTTGCAAATCTTCATGACACTGACACCACTGACATGTTTGTGTCACACACATGTGACACCCAATGGGGATTGGATATTATCACCATATATGTGTGTCACTTGATTACATTGCTCATACTCCATGTGGATGCTGTCTTGATGTGGGCATGTCTGTTTGCCTGTACTGGTGTTCTTACCTATCAGCACATGCCTGGATGTGTCCACATTAATGCTGTCGACCTTGATGCTGTGTATATGTCACATATCAACACATACACTGCCTTAATGGACATGACCTGTGACAATGCAGACATGCACATGGAAGCCTTTACATGCGTGTGTTTTGCCATATACCTCTACATGGCACTGTACAGCAGTTCAACATCCTGCCACGTATCATCTGTGTTGCACATGTGATACACATGGGACACTGGCTAGCCGGATGGTATTTTAATGATACAGCTACCATGCGGTCATCACACCATGTCTGACAAAGGTGAAATGTGCAGCTTTGCTGGACAGGGTTGCATAGTATGGCAGGAGTATGTAACGTGTATGGCACAAGGATCTGTCCAGCATGTGGTGATCCTTGTACTAGGAAGGTGGATGTCCATGACGTATGTATTTCAGATCAGGATATGTACGTGTAGCATGTCCAACATCACAGTGTTGGAAATGTCTTTATGCAGGGTAGGCATCATGCTACATAGTGGAGATGAGTATTGTGAAGGCTGGTGTCACCCATCCAAACATGGGCAATACCCCTTATAGGTGATATGTGATCCGATATTGGTCACTTGTGTGATGAGTATGGCTGTACAATGATCTCCATGTTCATGGATGGCACCCTGTCATGACTAGGGTTGCCTCTTATGACTACCTAATAGGCTTGGTGACGTCACTAGCTCAGGGAGGTAAACTGCACAGCACCATCCCTTACATACAGTGCCCATTATGCTGACCGCTGCCTAGGTGGTAGTTCATGGGTACAGGGTTATTAACCTAGCAGTGACAATGCAATATGAAGCTGTCAGATTGTGCACATATGTCACACACCTCACCCACAAAGCCCATTCTGTATGTTGTCCACAAAACTGAGTCAGCTATTGCTCCTAGGTCATAGCCATTCACATACTTACATAGGCAGATGCCTCCCGTTTGTCTCTGTGGTATGGGCTACAATGAGGGGGAGTACAATGAATTAACCCTGTTTTACTGTAGCTGCCACTGGTGTGATATGTACATATTACTCAGACACCTTTTGTAGTGTTGGTTCTGTCAACAGTCCACTGGCAGAACACTCCTGTGACATACAAAGGTACATCTAGTATACTGAGTGTAGGTGGAACACAGTAGGGGTGATGATGTCCTATGACCTGTCACAGGTATGATATGCAGTGAGAAATCATCCGTATTGTCATCTACATCTGTACTGCTAACAACGTATACGTTAAGGTTCATGGACTTTCAGAACAGACTCAGCAGGGTAGTAGTACAGTGCCTCCCATTATGAGTGGTGTCTCCACTTTGTGGGCTGTGATAATTGTTGGTGTGCACCATTCAGTGTTTTCACAGACTGACATGAAGCTATGTTTTACATGATGTGTATGTGTAGAGCAAACTGTTTTGCCATATGTGTATGATACAACCAGGGATGTGGACAGGTCCTATGCAGCCTGAGTGCACCTTGTACCATCATAGTTATGGTTACAGGGGCTCTGTAGTGTTCATTGATATGTGATTGTGTACCTGTTGGGGGGCAGTGTGTTTATGTTATCCAACACCCTATCTGTATTGCTTATTCACGCTCAGTACTTGTTCAGAACATGTAAGCACTTCATGAGCTACTAATTACTATAGCACTCAATCCTCCTCATTACCTACAGGTAAACACTGTTTGTACTTACATTTCCTGCTTGCTTAGAGTAAAACAGCTCTTGTACACACTTTCCTCACATATCTAGTGGGAAATAGTTAATATTCAGGCATGTCCAAGTGTCAATTCCCAGTGTTATTGCCTGTCTATATGATGAATATGGGCATCATGAGGCAATATAGAAATTGTCTCGTGTACACAGTCAATACTCCCCTCCTAACATACAACACTACAACCTGTGGTAGATGCACATATCTAGCCATGCTGAAGATAAAGCTCTCTTCAACCAAGACTGAACCTGACAATCATGTGGGGATGTTAAACATTTGCACCACACCACACTCATCACATAGTCTTACTAGATCTCCACAACCACAGGCCACACACAGTAACACTACAACATTTGTAGAGACTTTCAATACTACTCTGTCTAGGCAACAGAGAACTCCAAAGCAGAAACACAGGCAGCCCCCATCACCCAACACAACACCATTACTTATAGCCCACAGACTCAGCCAATAGGGCGATATAATGTACCCAACACACTAGTCATAGGTGACTCTATAGGCGGTCACACTGATGTCCCACTCAGCAGGCTACACAAGGTGATAGTTACTGTCAGCTGCCTGCTGGGTGACAGGGTCCGCAACATAACCTATGCACTCAGGTCACTCCTCAACAGGTACAATATGACTGTGTCATTCTCCATGTTAGTGTGAGTGCCCTGAGATGTACCTTCATGGACTACATGTAAAGAGACATGGAATAGCTCTCCGATCTTGTAGCCCAGGCAGGTATCGCCCTAGCCCTGAGAAGCATTCGGCCATCGTCCAGACTGATAATGCAGTACAAGGACTGAATTATTTACTTCAACAATTGGCTATGCTTCTGGTGTCATTCCAAGGGTATCCAGTATCTGTCTGCTTTGAATGACATAGTCAACAGAACACAATGCTTTGGCACAGATGGCCTGCACCTGTCGGCCCTGGGATTACGGACAATGACTAAGGCTCATGCTGCTCCTATAGTGCCTGTTTTAGGCACGGTTCAAATAACATATTCACCACCATAACAGGAACAGGCAAGCAAAACCTGAAGGTAATGGTACTCAGTGATTGAAATCTTCATCTCAAATGCACTCATCCAAGGCACTCCTTGTAATGGACCACTTCGATATCTGTGCAGTGACTGGGACCTGCTTCTAGGCTCCTGAGAGCACCCCTGCACTGCCAGGCTATTACTCATACCACACCTTTCAGTCATGTAACCAGGACCGGAACACCCACAGCAGAGGTGTGTCCATATTTCCCAAGGATATCCACACATCCAAGCTGGTTGCTTAGCACAATGTATCAGAGGTAATCAAAGTACAACTAACTCTGGCCATAGCTGCTATACAAATTGTAGCTTGCTACAGATTCCACACCATACCCCACGGTTAATGGTCCTCACTTCTTGGTGTACTGGAAAGTAGGGTTCAAACAGACACACTACTGATGTGCGACTGACACTACCCCACCATTAACTGGGATACCTACTCATGTACCGACACATTATTCAACGCTTTCTGGGATTCGTAACCTCCAATCGCCTGGATCAACCTATCCACACCACCACCAGGGCCAACAATATCCTAGACCTGGTCATTAACAACATGTGTGACTGGTGTTCCACACCTGGGGTTATCTCCTCGTTGGTCAAATCCGCATGTATGCTAATCACCCTTGTTATCCACATCCCAGCACCACACCCTTTACGGAAAACACAGTACAATATTTCTACAAATCCAACTTCAGGCTTCTTATGACAGCAGTAGTAAACGTCATGACACCCGTGCAGATGGACAATAAAGGTACAACCACTAAATCATACACAACTACACTTAATTAGCACTTACATGACTGCATGGATCATGCTATCCCAAACAGAGCCATGACGGTACCCACCAGAAAACAGACGCCACACAGGTGGTCCACTGCCATGGACATAATGTACAACAGAAGGAGGAGACTGTTGCAAAGTAGAGCACAATCTCATGAGTGGAGGAGCTCCCTGGCCAGCCTCAGTAGGAATCTGAGATCCCTTATCACATCCTCCAAAGCTACCTACATAAACATTACCGCAACTAATTCCAAGGACTACCACAAAGCATTCTAGAGGTATGTCACTACTCTTGATGGTGATACCCACATCTGCTCTGACATAAAGCAGTTAGGCACGAACATTACAGAACCGACTGATATTGGTAACATCCTGGCAGATAGGTTCAGTGCTAACTTTACACCACTCTCACACCCTAAAGGGCCCATATCTATACAGGAACAATGCAGAGTCCCTGCGATCACAACTACGCAGTTCAAAGCTGCACTCTCTAAAGCCAGGAACACAGCATCCATGTGACCGTACAACATCCCAGGCTGCGATTTCCATGAACTTCAGAATGAAATGGCTCCCCACTTGGGCACCATATTCACTAATAGCCTTGCATGAGGCATTGTGGCCCCTGAATGGTGCACAGTGACAGTTATTGCACTCCACAAAGGTGGCGCCACAATGCACCAGGGGAACTATTGCCCTATACGCCTGACTAGACTGTTCTGCAAGGCTATGGAGCACATCATCATGGATCTCATTCACAGAGACATTGATGGCCTCCAAACCTTTGATCCCACCCAGTTTGGATTTGTTAGGGCCAGACCATGCCTCCTAAACCTGGTGGAGTTCTTTGAGACAGTTACCAAGGCGGTAGATGAGGGTAAGGAGGTCCACACAGCCTACCTTGACATCTCAAAGGCTTTCAACACCGTTCCCCATTCTGGTATTGTCAACATACACATCCACCTGCACATCAACCCCTATGTCATGAGATGTTATGCAAAGTGGCTCACAGACAGGACCCACACAGTAAGGGTAGCATACCCTAGTTCCTACTGTAAATCAGTTGCAATTGGCATCCCCCAGTCCTCGGTCATAGGGCCCCTCATGTTCGGTATATGCTTCTCTGAGGTACAGGCTAGCACAGGAGGATGTACACTGAATAGGTTTGCAGACGACTGTAAACTAGGGGCCATGATTGATTCACCAGCTGATACAGACACCCTCCATAAGGGTGTCTCTGGGACAGATACCTGGTGTCAATAACATGGCCTCAAGCTGCATGCCACAAGGTGCATAAACATCCCCTTTGGATTACACCAATCACCCACAGACTATCACATAGGTGGTAGTCCCCTACATACATAAGACATAATAAGGGATCTTAGAACCCAAGTAGATAGCATCTACTCCTTTGATAACCATATTGCCAAGGTGGTGTGGATATCCTTCTACGTGGCCACCCTAATCTCTAATGGGTTTGTAGCCAGAACAAAGGCAGCCATTGTGCCTCTCTGCTCATGACTTATGAAACACATTAATGGGTACAACACCCCATTTGGAATGTACCTTACGAGACAACAGCAATGGATTTAAATACCACAACATTACCACACCAAGAGGAATACTGACCTCCGAAGGATGACGTATGCAGCCCAACTACAGAAACCCCAACTGTACTCATTTGCATACAGCATACTCAGAGGTGATCTCTGCTGGACATACAAGGCACATGTCCAAAACAATATTGATGGATATGCTCCACATAAGCAAAAGCCACTGAGAACCACATGCTCTGGGATATGTACCTAAACACAACGATGACTAGGACGTGCTGGAGAGATACATTCCTGACCCGGACACTCACCATGCTTTGGAACATGACTCCTATGTACATCAGGCAGGGACCCTCCCTAGCACTCTTTAAGAGATACCTCGATGGGTGGATGGGAGACAGACATGTACACCAGGGATCACTGCAGTGGCTCTGCTGTACAGAGGTGCAGGAAACAAATGGCTCTGCTGTTCACAGGCACAGGACACTAACTTAGGGAGGTGCCGCAAGTGAAAACACTGTAGTTAGGCTTACGAATGGCCTTGGCCAGACAGCATAGTACCTAACTATGAACCTATGAAGCTATTACATGTCCTTTGTGCATGGATAATTGACTAGCTCTTCCATTTCAATTAGCTATCATGCTGATACACTGTCTGGTGACTACAAGTCATATGTATCCTGTTATTGTGTATTGTACATGCCAATAGACATACCTGATGTTTGCATAACATAACAGTAATGCTATGTAAAATGTTAGACATATCTACCTACAATACTGCACATTTCACATTTTTTGCCACAATATCCCACAATGCAAATCATAATTGCACAGCAGGACCACCTTAGACATGTTATTCTCAGTTATACGCCCATACATATGCCTACTTTTAAAGTATATCAACATATACTATCCCCTGTTATGGCACGTACTTGTTGGGCAAACCCTGCCACTGACAGCGGCTGGAGTGGAATTGTTGTGTTTAAAGTCCTTATGTAGCATCCCTTGTGGTGTATGAGGGGTTTACCTTGTGGCCCACAGCAGTACACACAATTTCTACGAGCGTTACTATGCTCAACATTACATCACTACATAATACCTTTTCCCACTATATGCATTGCGTACACTTTAATTAATACAGAACAGGTACTACATACACTAACATACTGAGTGTTCTACATACCTTATTAGTATCCTGAGTTGACGATAATATAAGTCCTATTCGTTTTCTGTTTTAATGGCTTTCTTGTATGTACATATGGTTTGAATGTATGACAAGCCATCCTTTTCTACGTAGATACCAATAACGTGGTATCCTGCTGACCAACTGGTGTTCCTGAGTAGATAATTACATGCACATCAGTTGTGCAGCTACTCCATTAGCCAATTACATGGCAACAGTGGGGTATAATTGAATACTCCACTTGGCCGTTGTCCCTTTGCCCTACCTTCGAGGAAGACGGCCTGGATGTGGTGTTTGTGATGAATTGCAACAGCTATATGGAGACACACAGAGATATATTAACTTCATGGCCCCAGTGGATTGTGTGTAATGGCTAGTGGATGTAGTTCTACATGTTATATCAGCCATCTGATACGGGATTATTGCAACCAAACCCTGTAACATCGGCGTCTGTTCCATTGTACAACAGCAATGATTCCACATAGGGCCATTATAGTGTGTCTCTCACAATGTATGTTAAGGCTTCTGCAGATGTCATAGTGAGTGGATGTTTATGATGTTATTACAGTCTGTATTGCAATAGTTTTGGGTGTGGGGGGAGATGTAGGTGGGTGTACATAGCAGATGAAGGTGTGTAGGAACTGCATTTATACATAATCTATATGTGTGTGAGGGCTCCTTCCCTAATTGAAGACCTATCATTTAGTAGACTAATACTATGGTTATTGCAGGCTTATTCATTAAGCCATTGTTAATTGGTTCCTGTATAGCATGCAGGTGATGTTGGTCCTTCAATCCCTTCGGAAATACATTGGTATGTAATGAAATGTTGCTACATGAAAGCTGTCTCATGTATTTCTGTCACAGATATTTGCACTCATTGGAGTTGTGTTGGTGACTGAACCTCTTTGGCTTGGGTTGCCACCTTTTCAAATGGCCATAGTGGGACATTTGCAGGACACACATTGGATTTTAGAGGCCGACACATACCCACAGTCAGTACAAAGTATAGAACTTTACATGTATGCCTATATAAAAGCTTATATTCTTGTAACGTTTTACTTGCTTATCCTGTTTCTTGTTACATGTAGGTATTTTAGATACAGATAACTATTTTATGCAACAATTACATTAAATATGGAAAATGCCAAATGTCTTGAGATTGTAGGACATTAGTATTTGTACTCATTTTGGTCAGGACACTACCGCACATAGAGGGACTGCCCCTCCAAGGTGGGACAGGTGGTAACCCTATCTTTGGCTCATGTCCATAGCACATATTTGTAATAGTGTATAGACATATATACTCTCCATATCCTTTGTTCATAACATTCAGTCGTGGTGGAATGTGTGATTGCTATGGTCCATGTTATGCACATATTTGAAGACTTCAACCACTGTATACGGCATACCCACGGATTCAGGAACGCACACACTTCCAACAACCACATTACCATTTCCAGACTCCCAAACCCCACAATACCAAACACTCAAACTCGCGACAGTCAAACTCCTGGAACTAACACAAACACAGAACGCACACACAGACACACTGCTACCCATCACATCCAAATAAACCATCCTACACTACATATGGCCAGGTGGCCATGCCCCCATACACACCCCATGTGGATGGCTGTGCCCCCCACACCACACTTACTGTAATAATCTACCTCCAAGATAGCACAGACACACGAAGCAAACCCACACACACACATTACAGTCCCCCAGAAACACACACCACACTCAGAACACACACTTACACACACTACAGCAATCAGAAACACACTTAAACACAGTACCTACTTGAACCGCAGCACCAGAAGCACTAACTAAATGTCCCTTAACATTGTGATAATAGTAATCGCAGTTCTAGTGTTCCGGTACTGTGGTCTTTCAGTCTTTAAGCCTCATGATTACATGTGTCGGTATGTAAAGCATTTGGTATTTGGTAGTATCCTATTTATATGTACCTCCATGGTTGTGTAGATGTTGTTAACCTATCTATATATTTGCATATATATATATATATATATATATATATATATATATATATATATATATATATATATTTATATATGTATATATGTATATATTGACATATATCTCTCTATCATCCTTTCTCTCTCTATATTATATATATATATATATATATATATATATATATATATATATATATATAGAGAGAGAGAGAGAGAGAGATAGAACACACCTTTCGTTGGGTACATGGCGGTGTATACTATTTCCCGAACTCCACCCTTTTGTGTTTTAACCTGTCACAATACACACCTGCCGTTGGTACATCTCAGGTAGCTTAGTGGTAGGTGATTGTGTACATGGTTGCGTGTTCTACTCCTGGCAGTGGTTGTTTTACCTCTCAGAGCAGGCACTATTAGTACAAAGGTAAATAACGCACATTTCAGCGGTTCTGGGCAGCTTTCCCGTGATCTGCGCGATATTCAGCAAAGGTTAGACCTGTGTTGCGCATATCCATGTAGTCATGTTTAAACGATGCTTACCGGCACTTACCAGTGCAAAACCCGCTAACATGTGTTTAAACGTGCTCTAATGACCTGCATCCAACATCCATTATTCGGGATATTGGAATTACGTAACAGCCCTTGCAGGTCGTGGAACCGGGAATATGCACGAGACAGTCAGTGGCTTTACCACTGGGACATCTGGGATATGTACAAGTGTTATGCTGTTTAGTATGTGGACTGTACTACGGCTGTTCCTCCATACTGCAAACAAATGTGTAACTCAGTTAGTTTACATATAGATGATACCTATTAATGGTATGTCCAAGTGATGCTTAATGGATGTGCTCCAGCTATGGGAATCCATGTCACAGTGAGCCACACACTGTAATGTGCTACACCTTGCCCCAACCATAACTGAAGAATGCTGGGGTGACAGATACCTGTCATGGGTACACCCCATGCTTTGGAACTACATCCCTGATTACATTATATGGAGCCCCTCATTAACACACCAGGGAATCCTTGCAGAGTGGGTGGGGAACAGTGGTTACACCCCAGGGATCCCACAGAGGGACAGTTAGTTAATCAATGGGGTGGTGACAGCAGACACATTTTGGCTAGGCTTATGAATGGCCTCTGACAATTAGGCATGTACCTACCGATGTACCTAGGAACCTATACATACAGTATCAACACATGCTGTTAGCTTAATTTACTGTTCAGGTGTTGACTTACCCTGTACCAATAGTTGTGTGTGCAATAGTTGAGGGCTGCCTATGTAGGATGCACACTTAGACCACCTATACATGACAATTTACAGGTGGTCGTGTGTGTGTGCCATCCATTTTACTGTATGTGCAGGTGGAGAAGTGTGTCAGTCTATAGGGGCCTACACTGTCAGTGTATGTGCTATACGTTCCCTCTTTGCCAAGGCATGGGCATATTGGGCATGCCTCCATCTGCCTACTGGGGCTGGCACAGGGTGTTCGTGGTCTGAATACCACTGTGCCTGTGGTGCCACTGGCAATTGTGGTGGGCTGTGAGGGCCTTTAGCATTATGTCCCTGCTGCAGCTGTTTCCGCAGGATCATATTATGTAGCATGGCACATACTATGAAGATGTGGGCACACGTACCTGGAGAGTACTGCAAGGCTCCACCAGATATGTCCAAGCAATAGAACCGTGATTTCAGCATCCCGAACACACGCTTTATGATGATTCTGATTTGTGCGTGTGCCTCATTATGGCATTCTTGCATGGGTGTGTGTGCATTTCTGATGGGAGTCATCATCCACGGCTCCAGTGCATAGCCAGCATCCCCCACAAGGTAGCCATATGGGATGTCCCCCCTGACAAATACCTGGTACAGCTGTGAGGCATGCCAGATGTGGGAGATGTGGTAGCTTCCAGGGCTGCCAGCACACACATCTGTGATAATGCCCTGGGCATTGCACATGACCTGGCAGTTTTTGGAGTGGTCTCCCTTGTGGTTTATGTAGCGCCTACCATGCTCACCGGGTGGTGACTTGATATGTATGTGCATGCAGTCTATTGCACCCAGTACCTCCGGGTAGTCTGCCACACGGTGGAAGAGGCGCATATTGCTGGCCAACTCCTCCTGAGTTCGGGGGAAGTATATATGCTCATTGGCATGTGGTAACATGGCATCCAGGAACTGGTGGAGTACCCTGGATGCTGATGCATGTGAGATCCCCATGATATCTCCAGTTGGCCTTTGAAAGGTACCTGTGGCTAGTATTATCAAGCTTACACATACCTTTTTGTCCACTGGGATGGGTTCCCCTCTGTTGTTTCTGGCTCTGAGGCGTGGCCGGCACAGCTCAACGATTTGCTGTATGATGTCCCTGTCCACCCTGTAACGCTCTACTATCTCCAGATCATCTAGCCCCTGGTAAGTTACCCTTGGTCTGAACACTCTTCTCCTCCTCCGGTGCCTGAGGTGGTTGTCAGCATCATCCTCCACACCACCTTCAGTCTCCAACACATGCTGATGAATCACAGCTATGGCAGCTCCCAACATGTACATTGTAAAAGTTCCCCATCTGTTTACACCGATGGTGCAGTGCTTGGGAATACACGAGTCTGTGTGAGGTGCCTTCACACTTTACACTATTGTGCTTTGGAAGCTGATGATGTCATAGGGTGTGTATGTACAATCCGAGCTGCAGGGTATCTTACTTATGTGTTTTACCACAGGTACTGCTATTGTGGTGCCTTTGGTGTTGAATTACATTTAGCTGCCGTGGATCACCTCTTGCCCTTGCCTTCACTTTTCAAAATGATTCCCCTCCCATTGTCAGGCATGCATCCAGCAGCCTGCTTTCGTGTTTTGTACTTTCCCAACCCAGGATTGTGTTGCGAAATGTATTCTATAGCTGATCTACTGCAGGTTTGCTTTGCTCTGCTGTGACAGTTCTCTTCTCTTTGCAATCCAGCACCTCCCCTCTCCTGTTCTGCAGGTTGCTACTAGCATCCTTGTTAGCTACCGTCAATGGCTCACTGTGAGTTAATAGGTGTTAATTACTCAGTTGTACTCCAATTACCCTACTGCGGCATTTCCTTATCATCTTCCCGTAACCTTCCTGTTTCAGCTGTGGTGCGCGCCGCGCGCAGCCGTTTACTGGGTTTCGAGCACGTTGTCATCCATGTACACATGCACTTTCGGTCACCTTGTGTGCTCTCAGCTAAGCAAAGCTATGGCTACATCCACACCCCTATTCTGCAGCTTTGCTTAGCAACGGGCAACCCGGATTAGCAATGCTCCAATGTGCTTACAGCTACGGTGGCAAATCCCTCTGCTGATATCATGTATACCTCCAGGCCACTCCTCGGTGTTGTACAGCTGCACCATGTAGTACATCCTTACGCTGGTGGGACATTTGCGATTCAGTATTACTTGCCTCATTTGCATGGCATTGACTACTAATTCATAGTTACCATACCGAACACTATCACAGACCCTTAGCAACCCTTGCGCCTTGGTTGTGGTGTAGCATGCATACCATTGATTATTATGACAAAATCATGATTTGTGTTACATTGCAATTTTATGACATCTATATATATTTTCCTTGTGTTCCCATTTGCGCATACTTTGCGTTAGTGTGGCCATGACATTAAATGTTATTTTTTATGTGTTGTGCGTGTTTTTTATGCCATTGGCTGTATATTTAGCCATTGGCATATGTTAACTTTGTAATACGTAAGTTTGGTCCACTTTCATGGCTCCAATGTTCTGTTTGGAAAAATGTAAACCTTTTTTTGGTTTACATTTCTGTATGCTTACGCTATGCCTGCACCACTTCATGAATTGCTATGTACCTTCATTTGCATGCTGCACTACTGCGCATGGGGTGATTAGCATACATGAGCCGAGAGCTGCGCAGATCTGGCGTATGCTGGTAGTGCACGTGGAATTGGATTGTACCTGAATCGCTCGGCAGCCATATTTGACATTAGACCGCCTGCGCTACGCCTGCGCCTGGCGCAAGCTTCATGAATCCCAGGGATGGGCTTTGGAAAAGTCTTCCAGCATTACTAAATACTGCGTGGCTGTAAACAGTTTTAAGATTGTTTTACATATTTCCAAGGGAAAACACTAGTTTATTACAGCAGAGTTTTAGACGTTTTATAGGCATAGCATGCCTTTTGCTTCTTGAAAACAAACCAGTGACTGATTTCTGAAGAGGACAAACTTCCACTATGAAAGCTTGCTTAACACTTCCAAATCTGCAGCCAACTGCTTGTCCTAACGTAGCTGATAGAAATAGGTTTAATAATGTGCTATGGGAAGATCGTCAGGCATAGAGACATGATGTAATCTGCAGTGGGTCATTATGTATGTGCCTTACTGCCAGTGTGTCTGATTGTCACATTCCAACAATGAATGTTGTGTTGCCTAAGCCCTTAAGCTCCGTAGCTGTTCTTCTTAAAAGTTATAAACAAACAAACAAATAAATAAATAAATTAATTAAATAAATGACACTGAACCCCCCCCCCCCAACAGCTGAAAAAGACATTCTTAGTTTCATAGGTAGCTTACTAGGCTTGACACCCAGGAGACCACTGAGTAGCATAACCTAAATTACCAGTTGCCTCCAAATGCTGTCTGGTTAAGTGAATTGCTCAACGCCACACAGTAGACATATTAGGACCAAGGGAATCAAACCCTGTACTACAGAACTACAGCCATAACACACTACACCAACTGCTGAAAGTAGAAATGCAAACCAGGATAATGAATACTAGATCTAATTATATCACTGTTGCTGCTACCACTATGGATATATCCACCAGTACTGTCTTACCAAAGTTATCACTGGAAAAAACATAATTGAAAAAATATTTACAATTTCTGATGCATTCAGTTCAGGTATTAATATGAAGCTAAGACAGTATAAACCTTTATGGCCTATTTCTTAGCTCAATGAACCATCTGTTTTACTGCCTACAGAATCTGGTTATACAAATACTTTGGTAACTACAGCAGATAAGACAATAGCATGTAATTTACTTCTAGCATGTGCAGACAAGTTTTCGTGGTGCACATTAGTAGAATTAAATGCAAGTTCACTGCTTGCACAGTTAGGAACAATGGCACATGTTATTTAGGAAGGCTCTGCTAAAAATGGAAGTGTTAAACAAGCACAATGACAAGGGGAAGAGGTTAAAAACTCTATCACTTCCAAGATGGCCAACTTAAAAATGAATTGTGCTCTCTGCAATCATCACAGAAAGCCCTAGAAATAAAACTGCTTGACCTCATGGGGATTTACGGAGCATTCCTGAGACATTGTACTTTATTTGTGGACTTGAAATTAGTCGATAAACACTCTTTGCTAAATGAAGAAATGCTTCCATGCAGGAAAGGACATCCACTGTTATTTTTGGTTGGTTTACCATACTTACAGGACATCACAATCTCTTTCATGCCTCATCTGTTGTTGCTACAGTCCTGAAGTCTAATGACAGGTATTTATACTTGCAATGGCAATGGAATCCTCCAAAATCATTTGGTTGAAGCCACATTCTCAATTTTTGTGTTGTTTACATCGAAAGATTGTGAGATGGTGATGATGTGCATTTACTGTTTCAGAAGATAATTTTGGGAAAAACGAATACTGATAGGAATGAATAACCTTTGATATAATATTAGAATATCTAATAATACTACCTGCAGAAAAGCTGGTGTTCTGATTACATGTAGGCAAGGCATGCCTATTAACACTAAAAATAAACGTATAAGATGTGTTTCATATTTTGTTAACATGTTAGATTTTCATTGTTTCATTACAAAAGTGTGCTCCTTTTTTGACTTCAAAGGGACTTCAGAAGTGACTTAAATAATGAATTGTAAATATCAAATGTTTCTTTAATTATAAACCGTGGAGAGTGGAACATCAAATTATTCCCTAATCATGCCAGATCTAACCCTGCTTATAGGTACTTGTATCATATCGATCATAATATTTTATTCAATGACTTTTTGAAAAGAAATTCTTTGACTGATGTCTGGAGAAAGCTGTAAACCTTTTATGCTGAATATATTCATCTTTCTCATAGATACAAGTTTAGGTCATGCATTGATTTCTGTATTTAAAATGTGTTATTTTCAGCTACCTTACAACTATTATTATATTGTTCTATGCACTAAATGTAAATACAGTACTGTACAGCTGAGTAATATTTTCTGTAGAATGGTAAAAAATCCTGACTCTGTAAAAATGTTTAAAGGTACTATATAAATATTTTGTCTCCATAACCACCATCAGCGAGTTACCTTGAATTAAAATCAAAGGCATCTAAAGTGATCACTTTAGCTCTATCGACTTTTTTGAAATGCATGCACACAAAAGCCTTCTGCTTAGAATAAAGAAAATACTCAAGGCTCTAGCAGTGTTGTGAAAACTAGAGTTCATTTTGCTAAATGATTTCTATATAGCAGTCCAACTTGCAAAAATCCAACTTATTAAAATGATGTTTAACTAAATATAAATATGCTAATATGAGGCATGCCCATTTTTATATCATGGCAGAGCAGGAGGCTATTAACAATATAGTGTAACCAACAGCACTTTCAAAATCTAATTTATCAGCTGTCTTGATTCTCAGAGAATATCATCACATACCCAATAACTTTAATATATTATTAGTTATTCTCATAATGATTCTTACAATATTTGATGGGTTAAAAATACTGAAAAAGAGTTACTGATGGTTGGCGATACTGCATTATAGCCTCAAACATATGTAAGCATGAACATTTCCTCTTTTACTGTAAATGACTTGCATGACACAATAAGAAAAATTAGGCCTCCAAATGGTATCAAAGCTTTTTCTGATGAGTTGCCTTCCTTTTGTTGTATCTCCTTCAGTAACTACAAATATCTGACTGGTCCTTCCCAGTCTGTATGACATTTACCAATATTATGTTCATTAAAAAGATGGAAAATGCTAGAGAAATGTCTTCATTATAGGCCTATAGCCATTCTTAACATAGGTCATTGCAATTATTCTCTTGGACAGAATCTTCAGCTCTTCCCAACATGCTTTACTGCCAACATAAAAAGTCATCCAATGATAATAATCTTTATGCCTTATTTTGAAACAGACTGAGCATCTTCATAATACTTTCCTAGTCTGTTTTAGTTTGATTAAACTCAGTCCTTCCTAAGCATTCATAGTTATAAAGTATTTCTGAGGAGTTTCTCTTACTACAAGGTTCCAAAATTATGCATACAAATAATTCAACACATATATATGTTCACGTATATAGAGTTACAATTAATTAATTTACCAGATATTTTGGGTTAACTAAAGGCTATCCCCTTTTCACAACTCTTCATAATAGCCTTTAGTTGTTTCATGGTATAGGTGCAGGATTGTTTTCATGATATTACTATTAATAACTCTAAATTTCCTTTACTTGTTTACTCAGATGGCTAACTTATTATATGTACTGATTGTCAAGTGAATACATTATTATACATATATTTAATGATGGTCAAAACGTTATGAGTCTTGTTATGACTTTACCAAAACAATGAGACTAATTTTCTCCATACCTTCCATTGTCATATCCAAATCCAGCTGCCTTAATTCCATAAGATAAACAATTGAAATTTATGGGTAAATCATGTGCTGGGTCCATTCTGAAATAAGTATTAATTAGATATAAAGCTTTTGCCAAGTAAATCAAAGAAGAGCCTGGCCACCTTACACATATGTGGTTCTGTTTTTCTTGGTTCTGTAAATATGATAAATCTGTTTATCCTTCCATTAGAAAATATGATTATCCCCCTATGCTTACATGATAAAACTGATCCTGAGGCATTTCAATAAACGTGTTTCATGTGGTAGATCCCCATGCATTCCATGTACCATAACTGTCTTGCATATTAATCTCTGCCATATTGTTTATCCTAGCACATATCATTATATATTCACTACAGCATTTATTAACAACTTTAATTTCAATGCAGCACTTCTTGCTGTGTGACCTAGCAGAATGTATATTAGTGGGCGATCCTTTTCGCACAGAAATGGTGCTTTAATGCGAACACTCAGAGCTTTTATTTTCATTCATATTATGACTTTAATGGGATCAAATATTTATAGAGGGGAGATCATGATATGTGGAAAATATTGATGAAGAGGTAAGGGAAGAATATAATAAAAAAGAAATGAGTTGTGAAAAGGGTTTGATAGGAAAGGGAAAATAAGTAGCCGTAATAAGTACATGGGAGAGACTTGTATAGTTCAAACCAATAAACCATTAAACCTGAGGCATCTGAGTGGAGAAAAAAGGTGTTTGAAACATTAACTACAGGAGATAAAAATCATTGTAGGTTAAACCCAGCAAATCTAACAAAGGTTAAAAAGTGGATTACAAATCAAAGTTAATTACCTCATATAATTATTAGGTGAGAAACTATTTGTATAACTGGCATATTCAAATTCAAATGTATGTAGTACCATATCTCATATTTGCCAAAACATTCAACTGTACAAGCACTTTATAGGTGTTAAGGAGTTAAGGTGTAGCCACAGCAAATGACCTGCCAGATGACACTAGTTAAAAGAATGAAAAGTATTACTTGTGCAGCATTATAATAATGATGGTGTACAGTTTTCCTTTATTTGAAAAATTGTGACATTGGACTGAGCACACAACGATGATTACAATTCTTTGGAAATGAGGGAAGTTAAAAAAACAGATGCAAAAATTTTCCATGAATTCAGTTCAACTCAAACTAGTATTGATAAACATAAAAATAACAATTCTGGGAAAAAGTAGGGGTAAAAAGGGGGTGGGCAAAATGGAAGAGAAAACACCAAAGAAGGGTGAAGGGATGGAAAGATGAGATGGAAGGGAAGAAGAGAAGGAAACTTCACTATAGGCTCCATCTGTGATTTAGAAGGTACAAGCATCAGGAGCAACCTCATCAGAACCGCAATATAATAAACACCACTCAGAATTGTACCACAGAGAATGTATTATAATTATAGTATTAAAGAAATGAGTAGTAATTATCATTCCATTGAAATTGAAAAGATAAAGAGACAAACCACTCATATACTGTGGGCTGGGAAGTCTTTGACAACGTATGTAAGTCTTTCCAGCAGCATCGTGAGTCAAGCCACTAACATATTAAAGTGGCTGCACTCACTTCCTACACTGCACACAGACTCCAAACTAAGCTGGCTGCCTGGAATTCCAAACCCGTCTCTCCAGCAACATCTCTAGTCAAGCCACTAACAAATTAAAGTGACTGCAGTGTATGTCCTAACCAATCCTTCCTTAATTCTCAGCTTCTGAAGATAGAATCTGTAAGCATTTCCAGGCAAGTAGTATGCACACTACTCAGGCACTTTAGTTTAGTATCCCCCCTCCTGTTAGCCCTAAACTTTGGTTTCTCCTTTTCTCTGTGTGATGCCCGTGCCCTGGCCCAGCAATCAAGGAGCCTCAATCCTCAGCACTAACATCAGAGAGGGCGTCTCATATATGAAGAAAGGATAACAAATATACACAGTATAGTGCAATTTCCCTTAAGAGCACACAGACATCACAGTCAGTGCAGGGCTGGTCGCTCCCTTGCTCCCCAGGTCCCCAATAAGACTCCCCACTGGCACAGCTATAGGGTCTAGATCTCAGCCTAGTGGGCAAGCTAAAATCTCCAGCACCTTCTCTGTCCAACCAGTGCTTCATGTCCCTGCCCAAGTAGCTGACACACACACACTTTGAGATAAGAGTTTACACAACCACACAGACACTTCTGGTGAAGGCTGGCACAGATTCTCAAGCTGTACTTCTTTTACCCAGACTATACGGGAGTACCATCTGCCACCACCCACTAATAATTATCAGCTACTCAAAGGCCCTTAAAAGGGTGTCCAATTATTATTGTGCAATATTATTATCCAGTTGGTAAGTGTGACTAATCAGTTAAGGCTTATTAGAGTGGCTTTGTACAATAAATTCTATAAATATGCAATGTACTCTAGAGCTTAACTTACCTCTACACAAACCAGCCACAGTTAAAAGGTTTTAAAATATTTAATAATAAATAATTAAAACCACAAGACAATACTTTCAACTACACAGTCAGTGCTTGTCAAGAGAGAACAGAGATCACAAAGAAATACTTAAAATAAACCAGTAGCACAGTTTTGACATCACAGAAAAACACTTAGTCTAATCTTTATAATTCCTGGCTACTTCTAGGAGAAAACACAGTTCTAACATAATACTTACATAAAGAGAGCATAAGGCACTGCTGAGTTGGATATCAAGACAAAAATGTTTAATAATCTCTGGTTCTCACTGTTTAAATTGAAACTGCAGTTCTGCTAAAACATTACATAATCTTTTACACTTTCCTGGTGTTCCCAGGCTACACATTAACTACATTTACATTCTTAACATCTGCCTTTTGTTATCTTGCAGCTGGTCAGGTACACAGCAATAAAATACATTTGCATGTTTAAATCTAGCAATTTAACTCTTGGTTAAAACAATAGAAAGAATTTCTTCATCTAGACTTTTCAGCACCACTGTCCACTTGAATGGGTCACCACATGCTTTTACTGGGTCAGTAGAGAGCAATGTTGCCACATTTTTGTAACAGCATTTCTTTACATTTAAGACAACAAGTCTGTAGTTTACATTTATATTTACAAATGACAGGAATTATCTGCACAATTCTATCTGGCTAGGCTGGCAGCCTTCACCCTTCTCCACCAGTCTTCACACTCTGCATGTTCTCAATATATAGAACACAAAACACTACTTTTGTGTGAACCAGTCCTTTAGACTAAGTTATATAAATGCAAGTGAAGTTTTGTTTTATTATCTAATGGCACTGACCTGGGACATTGTAGTTTAGCTGATTGATTGTTTTCTGCTGGTGCTGTTTAGTCTGCCTCGTGGTTTCAGCTGCAAAGGCATTCACTTTTACAATTCATTCAATCACACTCTCTATAGTTCAAGTGAGTTAAATTACTGCCCCTTCCCCTTACACCATCTGAATGGAGTTAATGTATTCCCTAGATCCTAAGGGCACCATTTTCAAACTTTTAATTTGTAGGGCTGCCTTTGTCTCTTTACAGTGTGCTTGCTGCGTAAATTTATTTTTATTTGATATTTTTGCAATATGTACTACTAGTCTGGGATTTACATTCATGTTATGTATTTTTATTGTTTGTTCTTGACTTAGAAGACCAAACAACTTTATGGAGAACTGCATGGCTGAAACTGTTCCTTAATGTATATTTAGATTAGCATGGTCTCTATATGAGATACCGTTGTTTATACAGTTTACATCTGCTGACTGAATTTCACGGTACAGCTTGCCTTTGCCTGAAACAAGTGTGCCTGTAGATAAGACTCTGGCTTACATTCCCATGTGCAATAAGGGAAATGAGCCTTGTTTTCCTCGTTGAAGCTTTTCTGTGCTACTGGACTATCTGTAGCCAATCACTGCCATTTTTCATTATCTTACCGTACTTTTTACTTTTATTTTTTTTTAAAAAGAAATGATGTTAAGACTGTATTCCATTCTTGTATTAGACTATTAAGGTCAATTACTTACTTAAGTAACTTCTGTCTTAAGCAATGCAATATAGATGCCGGTATATTTGAACTGGCGTTTTGCTTTTTAGGTTGACAGCGGACGGTCACTAACTTCACTGAACTCTTGCTGTTTAGATGCATTCTTAATTCACATCTATTGTATAGTGACTGCTGATCTCTTAGTGACTGGTTTCTAATGTAATAGAATTGTTATATTTTATTTGTATCAACCTGGTTTGTACATGATAGTGCATATTAAGTTTTGTAATACCTTTGGTCCACTTCTTAGCATTCTCTGTCTGTAATGCATAGCCGTCTCTTTTAGTCTACCCCCCCTCCCTTAAACTGCCTTTTTTTCTTCTTCCTTTTTTACAGCCTGTCATGCACTGCACAATGAGTCTTTCCCCAAAGTAAGCTGGCTGCCTGGAATTCGTCACCCATCTCTCAAGCCGCTAACAAATTAAAATGACTGCAGTGTATGTCCTAGCCAATCCTTCCTTAATTCTCAGCTTCTGAAAATAGAAATCCTAATCAAAAATCAATACACAAACAGCTTCTCAAACATCTACTTCAGGAAAACCTCTTTAGCCCTACTCAGCATGGCTTTAGGTCTAACCATAGTACTTCTACTGCCCTTCTATCTTTCACTCACACTATTGCCAAAGCTGGTGTCCTGCCTATTCCCAGACCTCTCAAAAGCTTTTGATACTTTTTCTCATTTTAAGCTACTAACCAAACTCTCTGACCTCAACCTCTCCCCCTCTACAATTCTCTGGTTCTCTAGTTATCTTACTTGAAGGCTACAGTCCATCCGGTATCAAAAAACACATGCTCCCCCTTTTTACCTATCCAGACAGGTGTTCCTCAAGGCTCTATCCTAGTTCCTGTTCTTTTCCATATATTTATCAATAACCTCCACTCATCCTGTAACAACTCTCCCTTATACAATATGCAGATGATTCTACTCTTATCTCCCTTGCTGATGACATCACTGACCTTCATTCTTTTACTCAAAACTCTTTTCTCACCAAAGAATGATGGCTAAATGATAACCAACTCATCCTAACACCCCCCCCCCCTAAAACTAAGGTCCTTCTCTTCCTGCCTCATTCTCTCTCCCAGCAGAGGATGTCTTTTACCATCTCATCACTAGATGGCACAATAATCGTGACTGAGTCTCACAATAAACTCCTAGGTGCTATCATAGATGACCAATTAAAGTTTGACCTCCATATCCAGTACGGTATAAAAAAAGACTCATCCTTTTCTATAGAAACAGAAAATTCTTATTAGCAGATACAAAACCTGCCCTAGCACAAGTATTCCTCCTTCCCTGCCTACTTTACACCTCCCCTATCCTTACACATTTACAATCCACCGTATTAAACAAACTTGAGAAAACATAACAAAACTTCCCTTACAGATCTCTCCACTGCCATGCACTAAAACAACTTCAGTGACTAGAATTCCCCAAGCTCCTACTTCTTTTGTGACTATAAACCACTCATTCCTTAGTATATAAACCCTCATCCTGTCCATCCCTCTTCTCATCAGTGTCACTCTGTACACCTACACATACTCTTTGCAGCTCTAACCAGCTACTCCTTAACACCTACAAAACTAATAGAAACACAGGCAAACTACTTTACAAAAGCACTGTATCCCAAGTCTGGAACAAACTTCCTCAAAATATTCAAAATGTCAGAAACTTAATTGCTTCAAAAAAGAACTAAAAACTTACCCTGTCACCCAGATATCCTGTCCATGTCAAGGCCCTACCTAGCATCCCTGTTTTTATGCAAAGCTAAGTATCATAACCTTTTCTTACCCCAATTGAATTCTTGCATCTTCTCTGGGCTACTCCAGTAACAGCATATGTTGGCCTGAAGGCCTACATTAAAATGTTATTATCTGTAAATATGTACCTTATTATTTTGTATTAACTTCTCAGCATTGCTATATCTTTATTATTTTTCAGCATCCTATATATTGTATAGAAACTTTTCAGCTATGTTTGTTGTATTTTCTTTTTTCTGTACTCTCATGAATCTCTTTAAACTGTTTTGATTTTACTCAGCTATATTGGAGCTTTGCTCCCTGGGTCACCACTGAAAATGGGCCCCTGGCTGAGTTGGACTAACCCGGTTAACAAATGACAAATAACTTAAGTAAATAAATAAATACTGAGATGTGCCAGAGCATTTCATAAAGCTGGTTCGCTTCCTAGGTTGGTACTATATCTGGTGCAAGTAAAGTCTAAGTTTGGAGTTGAAATAAGTAATATGAGTAAGAAATCATGAGAGAAGTATGTGAAGATATTGTCTTGTGATAATGGAAGATTTGGAAAGTATGGCCGAAAATATAAGTTGTGAGGAAGAGAGGAGTGCTAACTTAGACTGAGAGGTACATCTCAAACCAAAGGGAGTGATGTAGCTACAAAGAAGCTAATTTGATCTAATACAAAAAAGTTACAATGGTGCTGGAATAGATTCAACATGACTTACGACATTTGACAGGAGTTTTGGTTGTTTACATGAGCTAACATAAGTAAATGGAGATGATGATATTGAGTTCCTGTATGATGAACAAGTAATCACGATGCCAGTTAAACAGTGACTTGGTAAGACACATGATAAAGCAAATGGAATGATACGATAGATGTAATATGTGGAACAGTTTCAGGTAGATGGAATATGTGGACCAGTAACAGGGCAGGAGAAATATGTGGAGCAGTGACAAGGTAGGTGGAGTATGTGGAACAGTGACATGGTAGGAGGAATATGTGGAACAGTTTCTGGATAGGTTGAATATGTGGAGCAGCAACAGGTAGGTGGAATACGTGAAGCAGTAACAGGGTAATTGGGATATGTGGAATAGTGATGGGGTAGGTGAAATATGTGGAGCAGTGATGGGGTAGGTGGAATATGAGGAGCAGTGATGGGGTACATGGAATATGTAGAGCAGTAACAGAGTAACAGGGTACGTGGAATATATTGAGCACTGATATTAACTATTGGTTGCAAGGAAGAAAAACAAAAAAGCAAAAAAAATAAATAAATAATAAAAACAAAGTGAATACATAACATCTACCCTCTTAAAGCTGTGCGTTATACATCCAGCCTTCACTCTGTCCCTTTGAAGAGGAATAAGCCTTCCAAATACTCAGGTACCCGTCATTCAATCCATAGCACTTTCATTGAGTGCTGAATGATCAAGGAAAAAGAAGCAGAACAGCTTTCACCAGAAGTGGTGTTTTCTTTTTTCTCCACTGTTATGTTTAAGTTTCAGCGTTTGTGGAGGGTCCCCCCAAATGGAAGGTGCAGGAGGACTTGCCCCTGCAAAGAAAAGTTACCTATGTGGTTTAGAAAAAGCTGTATTGCTCCTTTTCCTTCAATCATTGAACACATGATAAACGCATTGTTGATCAACTTGACATCTCTCCAAACTACCCACTTTGCTTGTGCACATTGTTTTAACATGGGGTCTTCTGTTGAAAGCACTTTTTCCTGTAATTCTTTCATCACCTCCCCAAATCATCAGTTCTGACTGACCCCCTTTTCTGCCATGATCACATTATCATTTTCTTGTACATCAAACAAATGAATTGTATTAGGCCAAAGGGTGAAAGACACCTTAACAGACTGATCAAAGCCTATAAATAGTAGCATTGGTATAATTTCCAGGAACACTCGCAACAACCTCTGAAACACCTCTTGCATCTTAACCTTAATGCTATTCTATCCCAGACAATTCCAGAAAATACAAAACCAAGTTCCCTACAGCCCTGTGTCACATCTCTGACATAGGGGCAACACTAACAGAAACACTGATAATAATCTAGCAGGAGTATAGAAAAATGTAAAAATGCATTATACTTCTGAGCTTTCATTGTATATCCAGGATACTGGATTATATTGGACCATGTGACCTGGTTGATCACCAACCTTAACTCTTTATCCCAGACCAATTTGTATTTATTTGTTACACCAGTCTTTGGACCTAGCAAGATGTTACAGGTGATTGTACTGATACCCTTAACTGTTAACATTCCTTCCCTGGTATCCACCCACCACATGATCCACTCTGGCTAGTCAACTCTAACTGTTGAGCCTAATCCAATTTTAGTGAAGCTCTGTAACAATCTTCCTGGCCAGTGTTTATCACTACTAAGTAACTCAAATTTATCCAGTATCATTTTCCAGGTCATGTGGCTCCCCTCCCACAATTGCACCACCTTATGTTTCGTAATAAGAGCTATGGTTCTATAATCCTCAGAGCTAAACTATTTATACATGTAAACTGGATGGAGAGAATTGATCTAGTGTTCTGTTTTTCATTTACTGGCATGCCCATTGCACTCTTTTCAGTAATTCTTGATGCAAGGGATATTGTACTCAGCTGGTGTCAGGTCTTTTAGTTGCCAAAGATTTCAAAGGCATATCCTGACCTCCACTCAGTTTCAACAATATTTGTTTCCAGATTGTATCACAGCTTGGTGAGCAGTCCAAATAAAACCTTCAGGTTAGGCAGGGATACACCACCTTGTTGTGTAGGGAGGATCAGGTGGTCCTAATCCCCTCCCTTTGGTTTATCACCTGAAGATATAAAATAAGTTGTCATCTGTTTTAGTTTTTGAATAACCACCTGATTCTGTATGATGGAAAGGTCTGAGAAACATAAATTACTAATGGCAATATATATTATTTAATAGCTAATAATTTCTGCTGAAAATCCAGCTGCAAGCACTTCCAGACTGAAAAATAGAAAATTCTGCATCTTGCTTATTATTATATTGTATGCTTGTGCCACTAAATCCTTTAATTGAGATATAAATATTACCCCTAGATAAGTCATTGGTTGACTGGCCAAAAAAGGGATATTTGTACATTAGTTCAGGGGATGGGTCATAGCTGACCTTGACTCCCACAGTGTTCTGGACATTCATTCTATACCCTGAGAGGTATCCAAAATAACGTAGCTCATCCAGTACTATCTCAAGCTTCTGATCTGGATTGTCCGAATACAGCAGCACATCATCTGTATATAATGATACTTTAATGGGTATTCCCTGCATTTCATATCCTGGCACACATCTCACTCTCAGCACCAGAAGTTCCAAGTAAAGGGCAAATAACAGTAGTGACAGAAGACACTTTTGCCTTCTCATCCTTTGCAGAGATATCACCAGTGAAAGAAAATTGTTTACTTTAACACTGATGACCAAATACTTTTCTATAGCTTTAATTAAATCTGTACATTTTTGGGGAAAGCCCATTTTATTCAAGCTCCTCTCCCCAAAAATGAAGGCCCAATTCACCTTGTTGAAAGCCTTCTCTGCAGCAAGGCTGGTAAGAAGTAGTTATTGAATGTCATGTGTTCCTTAACAAAATCTGTTTGATTCTTTCCTATCGAGGCTGATAGATATTTAGATAATTTAGCACCTATCAAGGCCATGAACAATTTATAATTGTGATTCAATACTGAGACAGGGCAATATGAACATGTCTTGGGGGGGGGGGGGTCATTGCCTGTCTTTGGGAACACCAACATTGTCACCTTTTTCCAAGAGGGTGGTACTTCCTTACCATCCATTGTATGACTCATCAGCCTAGTCAGTACCTCCATACAATGCTCCCCACCTATTTGGAATATCTCAATGGGTATCCCATCTAGATCAGGGGGTGTATATTTAGACATTTTAGCATGCTGGGTACCTAACACATCCTTTGTGAGTGGTCTAGACAGCCAACAGACTTGGTCCTGTGAATGATGAGTTGGACACAAACCACCCATGTACTGCTCCACCACAGCATAAATATGTTACGTGTAAATAATGAAGATAGAGTTGAAGGGGATGATATTTATGTCTTATCCCATGTTGTAAAACCATTGAGATCTTCAACAATTTATTGAATGTCATGTGTTCCTTAACAAAATGTGTCTGATTCTTCCCTATCAGGGCTGACAGATATTTAGACAATTTAGCAGTTATCAAGGCCATGAACAATTTATAATCATGATTCAATATCGAGATAGGAGAAATAAAGCTTATAAGTATTTTTTCTTTTTTACGTGATGGTGAAGAAAAATAATTGCAGACAGATTATATTGGAAGATGTTTTGAATTAATGTATACCATTACCCGATGATGTAAAGAATGGGTAATGGGCAAATGTAAAATAGCTGTCAAATGCATGACTACTTTATGAAAGAAATGTATCCTATACTGAACAGACTTTAAATGTCTTACAGATTTGCTTGATACACTGAAATATGAATTAGGGGAGGTAACTGCCCTTTGAAAGTATAGGGCCATAGTATGTTTATGTATTATGTATGGCAATGGTGTTAATGAAAATGCATATTGCTTCTGTAATGATTAATGATATCCTTTGAATGTGATTTTTTTATCTGTTTGTTGACCTGGCAAGCTCACTGGACAAATTTCCCCTTTTCATGGATATACCTAGGAGCACTGCTTGGTTAAGTGACTTGATCAGATTTTCACAGTGGAAAATGAAGGTGAAAGGAATCAAACCATGTACCCTGAGTGCAAGAAGCAACTCATTAATAGCTTAGAGCTTTGGTGCTGTGTTCTAACTGCCTGATTGATAACATGTTAAGTATACATTTTATATACATTCCTGATGATAGTAAATTCCTAGAAATATAAAT
Organism: Protopterus annectens; assembly: GCF_019279795.1. NCBI lineage: Eukaryota > Metazoa > Chordata > Ceratodontiformes > Protopteridae > Protopterus > Protopterus annectens. Next base: position 157,828,261 of record NC_056725.1, on the reverse strand, counting down.
AATGAAGGTAGAACTTCAGGATTTGACATTGTTGGGTGCTAACATGAATGGTTATAAATAACCACTTCCTTTCTGCATGATAGATAAATGGTTATTTTGACTTACGAAGACAATGAAGAATGAATACAAGAACACCCTTCTCTGATCATTTATGGACTAAGTAATGGGCTAACCGTAAAGGGCTTTGATTACAGTATGCATCTGTAGTCCAACAAAAGCATGCCTTAAGACCAACAATTTACAAATGTGTAATAATATTCCTAGATACAGCTGGGGCACATAAGAACATTTAAAGTGTTAATGGAGGACTGAATTGTCACTGCAAGCATGTAAGTTTATAATATGTTTATATATGTTATATGACTGCAGGGCGAATGCTTGTTTAACTAATGTAGTTGAATATCCTTAACGCTAATGATATAATATGGTTATATATGTTATATAACTGCAGGGCGAATGCTTGTTTAACTAACGTAGTTGAACATCCTTAAGGCTAATGATATCTACCATTTTTTCTGACAACATGTGGATAAATATTGTTGAGTTGTAGTAATAATTAATCTGACAATAGATGTCAGAAGAGGAATGAAGCTGTCTTTTAACAAAAAAGAAATGTGTAAGTTTATAACATATTATGTTTAGGAAAGAAACAAGACTGCTGTCAGAAAACTAGGCAGAAGACACTGACTTCAATGAATTCTAGCGTCTACAAGTACAAAGTAAGTTGCATGTAATTTACTGTCATTCTCTCAAGCTAGTCATCTGTTTTCTTCTGCGATCTGATATACCACCTGATGTGACAGGAGATATGTTAAAAGGCATGCCAGAGGAATTTGCAAATGCTGAAACACAGCTTTGAGAGTGAATGAACAGTGTATTTGCTAGTATGTACAGTTCTGTAAATTAGACATTAATTGCCATCTGCTGCCTTATAGCTGATAGGTGCAGAGCACATTAAATAGCTACTGGTAGCCTGAAATACCACAACTCACTCTGTTAACAAAAGCAAAAAAAACACAAAATATGCTACAGACTTTACAACCAGTCTTTATGTGAGGTGTAATCTTGTTTGAAAAAATATTTATATTTTACTTTATTCACATTTTGCCATGCTCAACTTTTAGAACTCAGTCATAAATACGGATTCATACAAAACTGTGCCATCGGAGTGTCTCCCTTCCTGACTGTCAGCTTCATCCACTGTATCATGCCTCTCAATCATTGAAAACAAGAACAAAGGCCCTTGAAAAATAGGAACATCAATCTAAAAAACTGGACATCTAATTAACATAACATTTGAATACCAAATAGTGCATAATTCTTCCTGCTTCCACTAGGAAAGTTAGATACTACTCAGTTTAAAAAAAAAATACAGTCAGAAACAAAAATGGTGGAAAAAATATAAACACACTATCAAAGAGACAATGTAAAATTTGTAGATGTTAATGAACTGTATCGCAAAATTATGCCATACAGGCTCATTTATTTTTGCTTCATAAAAATGAAGTTGTAAAATGTGTGTCCTCTTTCTTTAAGATCTTATTGCCACTAGCATGTTGGTCATGTAGTGTGGTTGTCTATGTAATAGACGGCTTCAAAAATAACATGTGATGAGGAGCAGCCAGAAAATTGTGTGAAGGGTAAATCAAGCCTGAAAATAGGGAAATATCTCCAAGAATAGAGATCTCCTAAATCAGGTCTGAAAATAGGAATGGTCCTCTAAAACAGGGTGAGTTAAGAGGTCTGTTGTATCTATATATATATATATATATATATATATATATATATATATATATATATATATATATATATATATCCCTCTGCAGACCTCTCATACTGCCTCCTGAGAGATTCATTTTCATGAGGCGAATTGACATTCAGTTACATTCAGGTCCATTTTGTTTGCGTGTGGTGGCCCATCTACAGAGACTTGTGGTGGGAGGGGGGGTCACTATCCACCATCTGATGGAAGAAGGAGATTATTTTACACCTTTTCTCTATTTTTTTCTGCAGATATGAAATGCAGTGACATCATTATGTGTGGATCAATGACCACCCACCTTTTGAAGTTGTCCTAGCTGCTCAACAATAATCTTACAGCGTCCACCAAGTGTCCTTCTATGTGTGACCACAGCCATCCTTCATAGGAGGGATGTCAGGTTTCAAACGCGTCATCATCACACACAGACAGTCCAGTTCTGTTAGTTATGAATGACTATCTGAATATCTGTTTTATTTCAGTAATAATGATGTTATAGCATAGTATATGCTGCAGTTTTTATATTTCTCCATGTTGAAAAGACTTTATAATTTTACTCATAAATCTCTTTAGTACCACAAATGTTTTTATTTCATGTTTTAATTTAATTTGTTAACTTTGTAAAACACTGACCTCGGCAGACTACTATCAGGTTCATCTCAGGGAACAATACAGACATCATTCCATTACAACAGAAGGCTTACAAATATATTACAAGGTGGACAAGCACTGTCATCTTACAATAGGCAATACCAAATTGGACATAAACATTCAGGCTTACAAACAATCAGTTTGGATACAAATCTGAATGTGCATTGTTATGATATACAAAATTTACACTTGGAATATTTACGACTTTGTGAAGAAGCTGGGCTGAAGGCTGCTGAATATTGCTATGTATATTGGCAGAAGAGTACTGTATGAGGGATGAAAAAAGGTAGGGGAAAGGGGCAATTAAAATAATGGGGTATGATGGCAAGTAAGGGGAGGACATTTGTGTCCTAAGGGGAGGTGGGGAGAGACATTCTAGGAATGGCTGAGAAGAAATAACATACGGCATATTGAAAAGTATTATAATAAACTAAAATTACTTAATTGTCTTTATTTGTATGGATTATTTGTGTTGATTGGAAAGAGGAGGCATAGTGATTTGTAGAGGTTAATTTATACAAGTGTTTAGAAGGCATTTACAGGTTGTTTCTTTGAACAAAATTGTGCTAAAGGCAGGACCTAAACTTTGTCTAAGAGTAAAATTCTTTTATGTGTACAGGGAGTGAATCGTAATTTTGTGGAGCAATGATAGAAAAGCTATGGTTGGCACAGTGGAGTCTTGTTTTGGGGGTAAGAAGGGGGAGAATGAAAGATCAGAGAGATTAAAGGTTACAGTCTGATAAACAGTGGGTAAGTTGGCTTGTAAAGAAAGGGAAAGGTTCCTGTTTGATAACTTATACATTTGTGAGGCAAGAAATAATTTAGTCCCTTGAGCAACTGGAAACCCTTTGGCTTTTGTAAGTACCTACAACACTGTTCTGTTTATAGGATACACATGATAAAGTGGCATATTTATTATTTACTGACTGTGGTTGACAAAGACAAGAAGTTATTTTCAGAGGCTGGTGTGATTAAGGATAATCCATATTCTCGTTTCCAAAGAGCACTGCTTTCTCCATTGCTGATCTCCCTTCTGGAGAGAGAAAGTATGAGATTTTTTATTTCACCCAAAATAACACTGGATGCAGGTAACTCAGCATGTTGGTGGAAGAACAGCTTTGTTCTAACCAAGATCTAGATATTGTGAGGTATTTTATAGCTTCTAGGGGTATTTGATTGTTGTAGAAAATATTTCATTTTTGCAGGACTGGAGCCAGTTTCTGCTAGGTTCTAAAAATTGTTGCTTTTGTTTTTTATTTATTTATTTATTTTTTAGTATTTAGTGTGCAAAATATATCAGTTGCCATGATATCCTTTAGCTACATAACTGTATACAGACTAGTGTCCCTGCATTTAGATTGCATGCATCCAAAACATGAAAAACTTCCCTTGTCCTTCTGTATAGTATTTTTCTTTCTCATTTTTCTCTCTAAATGATTTTTTTTATGTTGGCACCTCTTTTGTTTACAAAATGTGCTTGGTTTGTTGCCCAAAATATTATTAATATGATCAACCAAAATATTCCAGTTATTTAAACTCACCTGTTTGATGGCCTTTATATCACTGCTCCCTCTCTCTCTCTCTATATATATATATATATATATAAAACCACTACTAAATCCCGAAAACCCAACTACCAACGCCCAAAATCCCAAGACCAGATACCTGAAACACTAAAATACCGAAACATCAAAACCGTGAAATTCAAACTACCTAAAACCACACTCAACATACACCACACACATACACACACCTTCCCCCAGAACACAAACACACAAATCTAAACTACAGACAAGGAGGGGGGCAAGCCCCCCTGCCCCCCCCACTTAAATATTCCAACTCCAAGTTCGCACTACATACACAAACACACGAAACACCACCACACACCTACATTCCCCTCGCACACACACATCACAGTCACAACACACACTTACACACTAAACCCCTAACCAACACATTTAAACATAGATACTTACCTGACCTTCCACCATACCGCAACAACAGAAGTGCAAATGTGGGGTTTCGGCTATATAGTCTTGAAAGTTTGAAATTCGGCATTTCAAACTTTTGAGATTATGTAGTGATCCTATATATATATATATATATATATATATATATATATATATATATATATATATATATAAACACTTTGGAATCTTGAACTACTGAAATGTCAAATTTCAGTATCTTGAGACCAAAGTGTTGAATCTACAGATGCGCGAAACTGCAGAAACTAAAACCCAGAAGTGTGAAACCCGCAGTACTGACATTGCATTAGGTAAGTGTGGTGGTAAGGGTTTTGGGAAGGGTTTGTGTGCTTGTGAGTATGTCGGGGAGTGTTAGGTGTGGGTTAGAATACGTAGATGAGAGTGTAAGTGTGTCAGTATTGAGAGTGGTGGTGTTTGTATCTGTGTGATGTGTGTTTGTGCGAGGGGGTTGTGGAATGTATGTTGGTGGGTTCTGTGTGTGCTGGTGTTTAGTGCGACCTTGGAGTTAGTATATATAAGTAGGGTGTGTGTGTGGGGCCACAGCCCCCTGCATGGGGGGGGTGCAGGGGGGCTTGCCCCCCTTCTTGTAGTAAATGTGTGTTTATGTGTGTTTGTGTTGTTGTGCGGAGGTAGGTGTAGTTGTGTTTGTGAGTGTGCTTTAAAGGTCGTGGTTTTGGGTTTTGCGGTTTTGTTTTTTTGGTGCTTTGGCTTTATAGTCGCGAAATACTGAAATTTGATATTTCAGTATTTCGAGATTATAAAGTGAATCCATATATATATATATATATATATAATAAGTAATGCCACCCTCCTGCTTAATCTATCTTCTTCTTTAACCTTATTTTCTACCAGAGCATTTTTTGTAATTGGTGCATATTTTTCCCATCTACCCCTTCCTACTTCTGTCATGATTTCTTCAATCATACTTTTGATATGTCCTCTTTCAATAAAAAAGTATAAATTTTCCCAGACTTTAGTAAAATAAAATTCATCTCCTAATGTTGACCTGGATACCCTCAATAACTGACTCTTAAAAAGCCATATATTTAGTACATATTACCTCCATTATGTAAATTATTAGCAACTTCCTCTTTTCAATGCCTTTGTATATTTCCACATCTAAATATTCTATCGCTACACAATCACACTTCATGAAAAATATCAAAAACTCAGTGGAAATACTTAAAAATTCAACAAACATTACTATTTTTTTCCTTTTGAGTCCCCCCATATGAATTCATAAATAAAGTATCCATGATAAATTAAATTCTTAAAACATGGGGAATTAAACATGCCCTCCTTTTCCCATGCAGCCATCAGTAAATTTGCAAAAGTGGCAGCCATCAGTGCCCTCATTGCTACTCCATATTTTTGCTGGGATACTTGGTTACCAAATATATATATATAATATCCAACAATGTACAAGTATTCAAATCAAACTCCAAATCCAATTGCACTGAAGCAATACATGTGCATATTATTTCTCTTCCTTCATCTTTGGGTATAGAAGTACACAGTGAATAACTAATAAAATGTTCTCCAACACTTTTACATCTGTAATCTGATTAACAAAATAAAATTATCAAATTTATCCTTAAATATACGAGAAATAAATTCTACAACTAATCTCAAAAACTATTTTTCATATACTGCCAAGGGTTCAGACTTTGAACCCTAGGCTGTGACTAAGGGTCTAAAGGGTAGAGCACATAAATATTTGTGAATCTTCAGAATTCCAAAATTTATAGGGATCCTTGGACTTTTAACTATTAAAAAAATTCATAATATCCAATCCATGATTACCTTCTTCCACCATATCTGTCAAAAACTGATCAATACTGTCATACCATTTGAACACATTGCATTTTTCAACTTTCTGTTATTCATTTAGTCGATAAATGTTTTGATATAAATTTTATGTTATTCACTTTCCATGGTTACTAAGGAACCAGCTTTATCAGCTATCATTAGCCTAATGCTGTCATCATGTATAAGTTCAGTTACAGCAGATTCTACTTCCAAACTCATATTCAGTTTTTAATTCTTACTTTTTTTTTTTTATAAAAACATGTATAAAACCCTTTTCACATGAATACTGAAACACTTCTAAACTGAAATGCAGAGGAAGTTAAAACAACTAAAATGTCCTAGCTTCAAACTTCTGCTCAGTTTCAAAATCAAATTCACATTGTGGGCAAACATATTGCAAGCTATAAATGTATCTGAAAAATAACCCTTTCTGATAGGTACAAAAGTTAGTCCTTTTACAAAAGCACTCCATTTGTGAAGTTAAATTCATAATATTAAAAGAGATTTCAACAATGGTAATTGAATGAGAGTTTGGAATAGACATTTCAAAACAATTAGTATAGGTTTCATTTGTTCATATGATTGAAGGACATTTTGAAACATTAGTTAATATTGATTAAGCAATTTTGAAGAAGGGCAATAAGTGAAGGAAGCCTACAGTTTCTTCACATGGTGCAAATGCATTTGAACAGAGTGGCCATGGCCACTCAAAAGGCTCTGAAGCTATCAAAAATACTTGCTTAATAGCATGCTTTTTAAGCGCATTCATATTATCTAAATAGCAGGAGTTATAAGATTTTGATAACCCCTCTAAATAATTCCCATTCGTTACTTCTTGTATCTATTTCTCATTTTTTCCTACCGTAGTTTTAAAATCAGTTTTCATTTTATTCGCCTCCCTAGCTATCTGAAGAAATTTGTATCTTCCCTACTAATCCTTGATTCAATTCCACTATCCATTTCTTAAATTCATCTCTTTTTAACAAATAAGTTGGAAAGCACTGGTGTCTCATTTTTACTTGATTACTCTTCATCTTATCTTAGACTTTATTGGTGCATGGTCTGAAATAGTTATTGGATGTGTTTCAAAACTATCAATTTTGAACTCATGCTCCTGCAAAATATATCCAGCTTATTCTATCCAGTTTAACCGCAGTATTGTACCCTGAGGAATAATATAAAAATTCTGCTAGTAAGTTCACATCTTCCTTTCCAAATATTTTCAAGAATTTGTTCAGAAATCTACCCTGTTTTGTTATATTTTCCCTTCTAGGTCCCCCAGACACACTCTCACTATTGCAGATCATGTTACAGTCCCCACCCATTGATAATAATAATAATATTTCCTACTGAAAACTAATTACTTCTCACATAATTATTTTAACCACCTCAATGGTAGTTTTAGCTAGAATAAATACATGCCAGCATAATCCTCCTTCCCTGCCACTAACCCATTTTAGCACAACTCTACCATTGTTGTCCTTTTTCTCCTCTTATAATACTTATTCCTTTGTCTCTGAAACTCTGCTAAATATCCATTCTGAAATAATTCTTTCTTTGCCAAATTCACATGATCATTTCTATCCAATTTGTCTCCTGTAACATTGCTATTTGTACTGTGCATTTCTTAATATAATTCAGTACTCTTTACTTCTTCTCCATACCTACAATGCCCTTTGCATTACATGATATAAGTGATAAGGCAGTTTTTCAAACTTGCGCTTACATGCATATATTTAATGTCTGGCAGGCTTATCTTACATGCAGTTATGGCTTCTCATCTCTGTTTGAACACGTATTATATTTTCCAGACTCTTCTTTTCAATAAAAACATTCAATAAACAAAAATAAATGTATACATTTTCATTTTAACCCACAACCCCTTTGAACTCACAGCATACACACTAAACTATATACACTTTTCAAAAAGTGACATTACCTCTCCATGTAGGGGAAAATTGTCCCAAATCAACAGTTGCACCCAATGCCCTGTGCCTATTCAAAAGTTAGGTTTAGTCATGCTGAGAGTGTATGTTAGAACCTATGCCTCTCTTGTACCAACACCATCCATTCTTGTCCAATCTCACTCTTCCTCTCAGATGTGAAAAAACAAATTGTGTGCTCTCAGTTAACTGATTTTTAGCCTTAAGAAAATGTGTACTGACTAGCATTAAATAAATAACATACACTGTGCACTGTTGTGTTTTATACTGAAGAGCTGAATGCTGATAGGAATGTATCTGCTTGCAAATATATTCTCTTTCATGTGTCAGACTTCAGTTATTTTCACTGAACTACTTTTTGGTTTCCTTTTAAGTACTAATTATAGTGTTCTCATACAAATTCTTTAGAGTTCATGCTTCAGTCATTTCCTAATTAATTGCCTTATCCTATAAACTGACCAGTTCAAGCTGCAAAACAGCTAATAGTTAATAGTTTAACAAATGCATGTTGTAGCTCTTCTAAAATGCTGAGAAACTATCATTTTACAAGTTTATCATTTTATAGTCTGTTTTCTTAGAAAAAGAAATAGAAAATGCCCCTATATCTTCAGCATAAACAAATAACAGTAGTCTACTTCTCTACATGTATAATACCAGGGGACTACCATAATGTAATACACATAGATAATCAGTGTATTTACACCTTCTCCCCAAAGTAGTCCAATATCACACCATTATTTTGCTTATAGCCAGCCATTGTCTTGTTACAGTATAAACCATAGCTATACTACAGTGAATAAAAGGTACTTTCTTACTTTAAAATTAGTAGCATAAACAGCAGTCACTGGTGACACTGCTGCCACTTCACATTTAAAATACCTCTGCCTACCTTACAGAAATATTTTACAATGTAACATGCAATTTACTTCAAGAAATGTATTATATATACATTACTAAGAAAAAATATTTTTTTTTACTTAGAGTGACATGTTCATTCATTTCATTATCCTTCTAAACATTAATAACATGGTAGAAATTATGCTTTTGAGTCCTTCCACCGATTTAACACAGTTCACAAACTTCAAGTCTTTTTAGACACTCATTTTAGAAGCGCAGTTCTAATATCCAGAGTGCATCTTATGGACATGGCTCTTCAGTTATTTCATACTTTCACATTATTGCTGGTTTTCTTCCTCATTGTCTTGATCACCATCCAGTCTCTAGTTCAAATCTAAGGTATGACATATTTTTAGTCAAGTTTTGGTCTTTTTTTCTATAGCTGGTTCATTTTCCTTTGCAACCGTGGAAGAGGTTTTATTAACAAGTTCTGTCTATAGGCTTTGCTATTGTCAGAAAAATGAAAATCAGAGTCCCCTTTATCTGCCAGGCTCACTCTTTGTTATGTATTTTTTTCAGTTGCTCTTTAGCTTGTTCTGCATCCAAAATGTATTTGATCTGCCAGGGAAAATATTCTAAAAAACATCGAGATATGGCAAATTAAATCTCACTGAACTACTTTTTGGTTTCCTCTGATTGCAGGGATAAAGTTGCTTCTCTTTTAACTGATGCACAGTAAATAATAATTTTCCTAAAATGCACTGGTGTTGCAAGTTGTTAATACTTTTCCCTTTGGTCACATTTTTTTTCAGCAGCAGCTCTTTCTGTTCGTATGACTGCATCTTTACTATTATACATCTTGGCTTCTTTTTCATGACCATATTTTGAGCATATACATGGTGTGCCTATTAAACTGACAAACTGTGCTGTGGAGTACCACTCTAGTTTCATATTTGCACTTTCATAAAATGAAAGCAGTCTATTTCTTCCTGTTTCTTTGGCATAGCAAAAAATCTTGGGGGTTCTTTGTCTTGTGATTCTACTATGTTTTGAAACAGTTCTTCTTGAGAAGTTCATATACAACCATATTTTCCTTCATTTCATTCTCTGGTTTTTGAAGTTTTATCAGCTCATCTGAATAGCTACTTAAATCTTCTTCAGTTCTTTTCAGCCTTTTGTCATCTGAATGCTTTTGATTTATCATTCCCAATAAATTACTGAACGTCATCTCCTGCACAAATATTGAAACCTGAACTGCAGTTTGCTGTTTTCTTCTTTGTAGATATCTAGGCTGAAGAGTGACTAGACAGTAACCGAATTTTACCAAAACTGTCAGATACCACCAGATCTGTTACTTCTGTTTTCTTATTCACACTGAGAGAATTCTATTCAACCTGATCTTCAGAGTTCAGCCATCTTAGAAACCACTGATAATTTTGATGGGGGTTAAGAAAGAGCTTTTGTGAATGTATGCAAGCTTTGAATGCACAGGAAAGTACAGTTTAGGCTAAAAAGAATTATGGGTCCAAGGTAATGCAGTTATGTTCAATCTAGACACTTTTAAAATACAATACAAACGTTGAAGCTACTTATAAAATGTATCCAAACTGCCTACATATTACTGTTGTATTCTGGGAGAAAGCTAAGGCCATTGAGACAAGTTTGCTTGAACTTAATGCTCCAAAATAAAGAATGCAAATCATTGTTCAGATAGTTACTTATTCAACTCAACTAAAACAATCAAATATCTTGGGTGGAGATGCTGGTTTGAATTTGGGTGTGATAAAGAGGCTCCAGATAGAACAAAAATAAAAGTTTTCTGCTGGATTGAAAGACAAAAATGTATAGTGGGCATAAATAAAGCTTGATTCACAAACAGCTATTTATGAACTAGCTCTGGCAGCTTAGTCAAGTGTTTTTGTTACGTCTGTATTTGTGTATATTAAGACATCATGCCCAATGCCCAATTACAGTGCCTTGAAGTTAACTTTTCTGTGGCATACTACAATCTTGATTTTTGGCTTAACCCAATCCTTATTCTCTGCCCTTTCTATAAAATTGAAAGATTTCTGGATAATCATTCAATCCCAATGAAAAGTATATTTATGTTGCCTGCCCAACAGCAGTTTGTTTACCATCAGGTACTAGTAAAGTAAACGAAGCAGGTAGTTTGGACTTTAGAACTCTACCCATTGACAACAATGACAAACCCAGAGACTGCAACTGCATATTCTTGTACTCAACAATAGTCAGGTAAAAAACAGAAAACCTAGAACTGTCACACTTTCTACTGAGACTTGTTCACTATTTACATAATTTGTTCCACTTGCTTATTGCTTCAAGGATACCTAGGACTCAGTATAATATGTCTGAGCTCCCATTGATTCAAAAAGCTGCAAAAGTACTGCTTCACAGATTGGTGGCAATTATCTGATATCACTTCACTGGGAATTTAATGTTTAGTAAAGACTGATTTCAATTATTTTCAATAGCACTTTGGTTTGTGGTATCACATGACTGTGTAACTTAAGGAAATTTCAAGTAGTTTTCCACAACAAGCGTTATAGTGCATGTCTGTACTGAAATAAGCCAAAACCCAGTTTCATCCAAAGTAAACTGACTTCTGAACATGCTACAGATTTCATATTTCTGCATTATTTACTATATAACTATAGATATTTTAGATCAACATAAAACATCACAAACCCTTTCTTTGTAAATGGTCTGGCCTAGGTGCGACTCATGGATTCTACTTAATGTAGGTTCTCACAGATGATGACTATGCCACCTTTGAAAAAAAAATGTTGAATAGACTAAGGTTCATCCCTTTATGGAAAATAAGCACAAATGACGGGAGTCAAAGACTTTGCATTATCAGGTCATGTTGCCAATATCACATCCTGCAGTACATACTTTAGTCATCCTTTGTACACACTTTAAGCCTTCCAGCTTCTCAGCAGACATAGGTAGTTGAGAAACAATCCAACTTACTTCTAGAGATCATTCTCAAATAAATCTTTCTTACATTGATGCAGATATACTTTATTTAGGAGATCAGCTATGTGTATTAATTGCTAGGTTTGTATTAAACATGTTGCCATTTTTGCAAACATAGTAATATCTTTTGAAGTCTCACATGCACTTTATGTCAAAAAAAATATTGAATATTCTCTGAAGTTGTTTATGGCCCGATTCTATTAAAACTCTTATTATACATATATTCATGAAATTTCTGATATTGAAAGATTACAGGTAACATATCTTTTTCTATTTATGCATGGCATGTCTGAGCTTCAGTTAAATTGCTTGATCTTTTAACTATTGGTCTACCTTCCTGCAATCATACTGCACTAAGGCTTAGCTGGCTTAACTTTAGGCTGTGACACATCATAGAATTTTAGCATTGTTACCTTTGTGACCAGATGTTCAGGCATTTAAATTTTTTCTGTTACTCCACTAACAAAAATTAGCTGCCTCATCTGCAGTAGCTTCCTGAAAGATACTGTTACATTTGACAAGTAGGACATAAACTTGGAAAGATATTGCACTATACTTATGAAATGCATAAGAATTGATTTATCAAAAAACATTTTCATATTTGAAAAATTATTTAATGACAGTCTTGAGATTACTGGTGCTGCCAAATGCAGCTTTACTTTTGGTGCCTTGCTGAAATGAAAGTCTAATACAGTTAACCTTTTAAGCTCTACACATTAACTTTGAGCAGTTACTACTAAAATAACTTCTCTATATAACAGATGACATGTACAATACTGTACAGTTTACAGCTTTAATGTTTTAGGTTATACTTTTCAAACAATAGAGATGATAATCTCCAATATACAGATCTAACAAGAAATCAGATCTAACATCATACACTTTTAATGTCCTTTATATATTTTTCTGTACCATCTGGATCTTGTTCATGAAACAGTATGTTGTTGTTTAATACCTTTGCAATTTGCAATCTGTTACTTTGGTATTTTCTGATGTCATACAGTCTGTTCTGTTTCAAGGTGAATAACTTTAGGGAGTCTTTCCTATTGTGAATGTTTCTGTATGAAAGCAGGTTTTCCATATTCCCTGCACCTGTTTCTTATCTGTTTGTACCAAGTACCAGACTTTTGTAATACATTCAGTTGAATGCTTTTTTTACTTGAATTACAGAGTTATCCTTATCAGCATTTTCCTTGAAGCCATGCCAGATACTGCTACATACATGTTATATACAGCTGGATGCCTTTTTTACTTGAATTTTAGCTAAGAGCAGCTTAACCATGCTAGCAAGCAGAAATGTACATGCATCTAACTGACTATATTTTTCTACATATATTCTAGCAAAGAGAAGTGTACATGCATCTAACAAACAGAAGTGTACATGCACTGTTATTTTTAGCACAAATATATTATAATAAACATAAGTATATATGTCTAAATGTATATATCAAACAATATTCAAAGTTTCTTTTACTTTCATAGTGTCTGCATCAGGTTTTAATCATTCTGAAGTTAGTATATCTCTCATACTTAAGTACACAAATCTGACACTTATTTTTGCTTAGCTTCAAGCATTTTTGCCTTAAGTTGTTAAGCACTTTTACCGGGCATGTCATATTCCTGTTTTGTAGCTCCTGAGACTACAATGCCATCAATTACACTGACTAAATGATCTAGCTTTTCAATATCTCCAATTACAGCTGTCTCTAGAATAACTCTGGAGCTAAAACATTCCAAAGAGTAGCCTTTGACATTTACACCTATCAAGAGGTATACAAATGTGTACACAGCTTGGACAAGCTTCATCTAGATTAATTTACCAGCTGTCTTAGCGTCAACAAAAAATGAATTTCACAGTATGCATTATTGCAATTATTTCTTTAATTGTTTGACACAGATAATGCCTCCTTTTGTACCATGTGTTTAAATATTGAAGATCTGTACATATCCACAGTTAGTCTTGCTTCATAACTGCTATCATGCTATCTACCTATTTAGTCTGTTGCGTTTGCTTAACTATGACTCTGTAGCTTGCATTCTTTTCAGTTCTTTCTCAATTCTAGCTCTTAGTGTGATTATCTCTTGTGAAAACAAAACTATAGTATTACCTGAAGCAAAAATCTTAATGTGATGTTCATCTTGCAGGCAACCAAAGTCTTAAAACAAATTAGAATACTTGTGTAAATTGTCATCAGTACTTTGGAACATAATTTCAGTACTTTTGAGTTATGGTTCTGAACTTGCAGTGAGGTTCTAATTCTAAAATCTCTTTATAATTTATTTATTTATTACATGCCAGTTCATCAGCATTATTACTTTTTAGTAACATGCTATGTTACTATGTGCCAGTTTGTAGCTGACATATTCTTTAACATTTGATGCCACTAATGTATACTCTCTTAAAGTACACATGTTGTGACTCTGTATCCTTCTGTATTGACATTTTTCTGCTATAACCTTTAGCTTGGATTCTTTTATGATCTGCATTAGCTAACTTGTTACTGTACAGCGTGAAATCTTTTAATCATACTAACTGCCTCATTAGTACTGCAATTGAAAATATATGGAACTTTAACTGATCTTTTAGGAGCACTGCTTAGAACAATGTCTGAATATATCAAAAATATGTCTGGGGCCTTAGGGGGATCCTAAATGAAAGACCAACACTGGTAGAGTTTTTAATAGACTCTAGAATAGAAGCTACCATTAAAAAAGGGATAATTAGTAGGGCATATAAAATATTGCATGATAACAATAAGACTCAATCAAAGGAGCGTAGAAAGGACTGGAAAGAGAGATTGGATAAGCAATTCACAAAGAGATAATGGGAGGATGTATGTCTATCTCCCAAATATGCAACAAAGTCTAGAAGATTTAGGATCTTTGCCTGGAAGTGTTTACATAGGTATTTTTATATCCCAAGTAGACTCCAAAGAATTTTTCCTCAGGTGGATAGCAAATTTTGGAGGTGTGACGGGCATGAAAGAGGTAGCTGGGAACATATTTTTTGGGAGTGTAATGAGTTGGCAGACTTTGGGAAATCCCTGCAGACCGAACTGTCAGAGATGCTGGGTGAGCGGATTGGTCTGACTGGGGAGATGATTTTTTTTGAGTTATGTTACAGAATTAAAATTGCCTAGACATGGTAAAGCGTTGCTGAGTCTAATTATGGTAGCTGCCAAAAAAGCAGTTACTAGAAAATGGAAATCAAAGTCTAGACCAACTTTACTAGAAGTAGTGAATATAGTAACAGAGATAAAACAGCTGGGATTGGGATCTTTAGAAAAGGGAAGGCACAAACTACGTAGGAAAAATGGGAATTGTGGGAACAATATATGCAGAGCAGGAATGAGGTTTAAGAGGCAAGATTTGAATGAGCCATATAATGCTTAACTGACAATGACTGGATGGTTTATAAGTGATGTATAATGTTTGCAACTACAGTTGTTTCAATGGGGTCTGTGATGTAAACAGTTTGCAACTAAAGTAGTATCATTTTGTGTTTTTTATTTATATAAATATAAGATGGCCTTTGTCATATGTGAACATTTAATAAAGATTTGGAAAAAAAATGCCTGGGACCCAAACAACTTACTGGGCTTATTGCAATGCCTTAAATGCATATTCTGATAAAATGTTGCATTCAATACCTGTAGCAAGCTTCAACACAATACACATGCCTTTGTTATTTGTACTGCTCACACTAGGAAAGAAATCTGCATTATCAATACTGCTAACACTAATAATGAATGGGCTTCTTGCAATATGAATTACATCTGCATTATCAATTCTGCTGACACTGACAGCTTTGTCACAATGTACATTAAGCACTAGTTACTGTATGCAACTCTACTCTACTATAGGTACAAACATTTCTGTTTTGCACTTTTATGAAATGGTTGTGACCCAGACAAGTACAAAAACTCTACTAAATGCCTTCCAACATGGTGTGACATTAGTATAACCACATCCATTGCATGAATATGGTTTAAGTGCCACTTCAGCTGTCATGTGGTTGCCTATGTTTTTTACTTTTATTTTAAACATCGTCAGTGTGGAATCCAAACAACTCTGGAATAAAATGTAATAACATGCAATATCACTGAACCGGATGCAGTCTCTATAACAAAATATTGAAAAATAATCCTTTCTTCAGGCTTGCCTCTCAAAAATTACCATCATGAATATGTCATTTCCTACACAGCTAGGAACTACCACTCCCAGAGCTTATCTGCCACCATGTGACAATCCATCATTGTGCAAACAGTTTTACTAATAAACTACAGTACCTTGCCATTATGTTGTTGTTGTTTGTCTTTCGGCTTTTTCCCGGTAAGGGGTCGCCACAGCGGAACTCCGGTCCGCTAATGATTGGCAGTAGATTTTTACAAAACACCGAGGTGCCAGCTCGACGCCCAACCTTCAACGAAGGTACGCCCATTTACGCATGCATGTCTTTCGAACGCTACCCAACCATGGGGAGGACATGCAGACTCCTTACAGAAAGCACTCCCAAGCCAAGCTGAGAATCGAACGGGAGAACCTCTTGCTGTAAATACTCTAAATATACCTTCATTTTCATCAGCTCTCACCTTAAGTTTTTGGTTACAGCTAAACAGCTAAACTTAGTATCTATAAAAAAGTATATTAATCGATATGAAACTTTTTACATAGCTTTTTTTTTTTTTTTTTTTTTTTTATAAAGCCACTTGTTAAAGTCCAATCCTGTCTAGTTACTACATTACATATTTATCCTTTGTTGACTAGGTTAATCTCACTAGGCTGATACCTTTTTTCAGCAGAAACTCAAGGTGATATTAGTACTACTAGGGGAAATTTGGCCAGGTCATTGGGAGCTTTCCCTACTCTCTCTTACAAGCATGTGATTGTCTGTGGTCAGGAGTGTAGCTAGGATTTTCAAATTTGTACTGACAGCTCTCAAACTGCTACCCCCCTCCCCAGCCAAGCTACGGCCATTCTCGTAATTCACGGTTCGCTCTTTTAGTGTCGATGAAGAGGCATTCGCTGTAATGCCTCTTCAGTAATATAATATAAATTCACTCAAACTCGGTTCCTTGAATTGAAAATTAACCTGAAATATCAGTTCTTTGAAAAATGCAGCATGGTAGTTGGGGTAGAGACTTTATGCTTTTGTTTTCTGTAACTAAGGTACAGGTTTCGAGCTTGAGTAAGTTACTAACCACCTGCTACCACTAACTAGGATGTTTCATTCACACACACACCCCTACCTACCTCTTAGTGCAAGAAATATGGACAAAGCCTAAAATAAACAGGGACAGATATTAAATAATGCTCTTGTGAACTTAGAAAGTTGCTAGAATAACAGGATTTGTGCTAGTATGAATTTTTCTAAAGGACATGAAGTCTGAAGCTCAAATGTCTGTCATTATTTAGCAACTTCAGCCTTCAATGATTTTCTAGAAAATCACAAAATTTATGAGGAACAGACAAAAAATATGGGGCAAAAATCTGGACATTCTGCAAAATTTGGACAGTTGAGAGGTATGCTACCTACCACACACAGACACACACACACACACACACACAAACACACAACCTCTCAACCTCTTACAGCAACAAACTCATAAATAAAACTGAGGCAAAGGCTCAAAAATAAGGACATTTTTTTTAAATATTGCTCTTATAAACTTAGAAAGATAATAGAATAGTAGTAGGTCTTGCATCAGTACGAATTTTCTGAAAGGTATGAAATCTGAAACTGAAATGTCTGCATTATTTTCTAACTTCAGTCTTTAACAATTTGCCACTAATTTGCCAGAAAACTGCAATTTTATGAAAAACAGACCAAAAATGTGATGCAAAAATATAAAATTGCCAGACAATACAGCTGGGAACCTGTCAAAGGAGGGACACCATTTTAATATGAGCACAGTTAACTTAGAGCAGCTGACAAAATTAGAGAATCTACATGCATTTCTGAAATAAAAGTAATGTATAACTCTGATCATTACAGTTATTTATAAAAGTAAAGTAAACCCTCTATGTTTTCTTCCAAAATTGCTATTTTGTGGAGGGATCATTAGGGGAAGAGCAAAATTTTGAGCCAAAATCAGGGACAGTTGAGGTTTGGATATGCCTAATTCTATAAAGCAATTTATTTGCATGTACCTCTCAACCTGTTAATGCAATAAATCTGGACAAGGCCAAATATATTGAGGGAACATACAAACAGTACTAAAAATTGCTCTTGTATAAACTGGGACAGTTGATAGAACAGGTCTTATTTTAGCATGCATTTTTCTGAAGGTTATAAAGTCTGAAACTAGTGTCATTATTTAGTGACTTAATTCCTAAATCATTTCCCAGAAAACCACAAATTGAGGAACAAACCAAAAATAAGAAGTAAAAAATCTATTCATTCTTTGAAAATCTGGACAGTTGGGAGGTATAGTTCAGCTGGGGCTGTCAAAGTTTGCCGCCCTTCCCCCTCACAAAACCATGGTCGAATGGAGCCTCCCCCTGCAGCCATTCCAATGATCCATTACTTTGCTATTTCATTCCATTTACCATAAACACTAATGTGCATACTGATTTACTTCTATGATGATTTGAACTTCATTTGAAAGTTTTATTTTGCATTTTACAGCACAAACACTAAGACATCTGCTAAACAAACTTGGCATTAAACCTTCTCTGCCCTTGAAACTCACATTCACTGAAACAACATTAAAATACACATTCAAAGAAAATACATTTTACCCGTGGCAGATAAAAATTAATTCTGGGCTGCTTTTAAATCATAGGCCCCTTGCATATGAAACATACATGTGCTCTTTGATACACCTTCCTATTGCTTTGAACATTTTTCCAGTAAACAATGAAACAAAACTGCCCAATTCAGAACATTTCCATCATAAAAGTCTAGTCAAACTTCTACAGTCCACCATTATCAGTAAATAATATGCACAATCTCTGAAGTAGTAAAAAAAGTCATCTAAATAATTCCACGTTAAATAAATCTAACTAATGAAGAGGTTGCTGCTAGCAATCTCCTTTATATTTCATGACTTCACCGAAAAATAAAGTGTCTGATGCCCCTGAGGAATAAATTGCCTAAATTACATTAATAATAAGCTAGTAATATTGCAATAGAAAATGGATGGCAAACTGATAACAGGCTCATAGTTAGTGTCTTAACTTTCAGTACAGCAGCATTCACCCCTTATGGGAGTAGAACCAACAACCTTCTGCATTAAAAGCAAGTACACAACATTTTGTGCTACTAGCAATGTGAGCCGACTTAGCATAATCAGCACTAAACTTCTCTTCCTGCAGCTCTCAGTTCCTTGTAAAATCTACGCAATACTCAACTACATCTCAACTTCGCAGCACAAGAAGTCTGGAAAAAGCCAAATTTATTGGGGTGGGTCAAAAGGCAAAAACAGGAACACATTAAACATTGCTTGTATAATCTTGGAAAGCTGCTAGAATAAAATGCTGTGTTACCATCATACATTTTACTGCCAAGGTCACTGTGCAAAATAGTCAGAACAACATACCACTATGCCAAATCACCTGCTTTGTGAAAGAGAGGAAGACTGAAACTTAAATGGCTATCATTTAATGAATTCAGGTCTCACCATAGCTGTCAACCTCTTAGCACAAAACACCTGGACAAACCCAATAATGAGGGAATACAGCCCTCAAACATATTCAGTGAATTCAGTTCTTGCCATAGCTGTCAACCTTAGCACAAAAAACCTGGACAAAGCCAATAACAGGGTATTACAGTCCCAAAAATAAGGACAAATTTCAAATAGTCATAAACTTAAAAAAATTGCTATAAAAAAGGTTGTGTTAGTATATATTTATTGCTAGAATAAAAAGTTGTTTTACTATGTCACAAACACAGGGATAAGATGCAGACTCCACACAGAAGGCACCCCAGCCAAGAATCAAACCAGAAAACCTACAGCTGTAAGGCAACAATACTGCCACTGCACCATCAAATATGTAAGAAAGTAAACATTCAGAAACCTGAAGTCTGAAATTTAAATGCCTGCCAATTTGTTAATCAGGACAGTCTGACTTGGAACAAAAAAAAATACAATTCTCAGCAGAGGCCCAGGAAAAAATAATGCAGACATGTCTTTGTAACATGGGAGGACACAAAAGCAAACCCACACAAACACAGGGAAAAGATACAGACCCCCCCCACAAAGAAGGCACCCCAGCCAAGAACCAAACCCAAGAATCTACAGCTGTGAGGCATCAATGCTACGTTGCTACCACTGCACCATCAAATTTCAAGCATTGCAAAATTTAAAAACCACAGATACGATACAGATATTGATCAGATCAAATATGAGGCAAAAATCTGCAATTTTTTTTACAAATGGTGGTGGGTAGGGAATTCAGGTCTTTAACACCTGCATACAAGGTACAGGGTTCAAGCCTGAGGTATTCCCTACCACACCACCATGAGTAATCACCAGTACATCCCACCTGGGGCATTTACACACACACACACACACACACACACACACACTTCATATTACTCACCAACCCTCGGTTGCAAGACCCTTGAAGTGAGACCAACATAACGCTTGAATCCTCCCACTTCGACCAATATATCGTGTACATTCAACATAACGCTTCCCACTCGAAAAGCATTTGAACTGGCCGGAAATACATGTGCGGTGAGCTCCATTCCGACTGGCTGCCCTGATGAGCTGACGTCATCATGCAGTAAAGCGCGAAAAAAAAGAAAAGTGAAACTTTAAAACGCTCCCCCCTTCTAAATAAGTTGTACTGAAATCAGTACAGTGCGTATGCCTCCCGACATCCCTGTCTGTGGTGCCTTCTTCCAGTTTTCAGTCTGAGTGCAAAGGCGGCTTGGAGAAACAAGGAGAAAGGATGGAGTCAAGCAAAAACATTGAGGTATTAGATTCATAAATTATTGGTGAATTGCATGATTTGAACAGAGAAAACATGGTCAATAATTCTGACATTGAGTCAAAGGCAAGCAAACCTTTGAAACAGAAGTCTATAGGCAATGATGATGTGAAAACAGTAAAGCTTTCACAAGAGTTACATGCTGTGGTGGAAGCACAAGCACGTATTGTTATAACCCTCCAGTCGGGAGGATTGTGGGATGACTTACTTATGGATTCAGCAGATATGAGTGATTCAGAAAGTGGTAAAGGTGTTTCCTGGGGTGAAATCATGGACAGAATAAAGAGAGAGGATGGTCAGTGAGTAGAACCGGCAGTAAAGAAATAGTATGCAGAAATGTCGAAGGCAGTAGCGCAGAAAGAAAAATAAGAGAAGAGAAGAAAGACTTTACAGGTAAAAAAAAAAGAGGATGTTGAACTGGACAGGTATAAGGTATAGAATGAAATAATTGCATCTCTTGGAACTAAAACAAATGAGGCAAGAACTTTTATGCATATAAATAAAAAGAAATACTGTGACATTATTTTTAAATCTGGACAAATGATGGAAAAATTTATAGAAAAATATGAAAAGAGCAAAGACTGTTGTCCATGGAAGCAGTATGTGTTAAGAACTTTTTTTAGAGAAACCAAAACAAAAGTATATATACAATTTAGAAATGAAGTAGAGAAAGATAATTTAAAAGGGCATTTATCGAAAATATGCAAAGATGTATTAGAAATTTCAAAGGTATATGATGCAAGAGGTTTATGGAATGGGCATGGGACTTTCTTGTAATTTTTAATGTAGAAAATGAAGATTGTGCACATTCTCAGCATTACAAATTTTGTATAAAGGTAAGGTGAGGTATTTAGGTCAACCAAAAACTTTTCTTTGTGGTAAATCTGATCACTTGATTAGCGATTGTGAAAAGAAAATGTTATATAAGCGGGGAATTAGGGCATGATATGAAGAAATATGAGTTAAAATGTTATAAATGTAAGAAGACGGCATTTAGGTGCATATTGAAAAGATGATTTAATACAGACAGGCATATCAGAAAATGAAGAAGAGAAGCAAAAAAAATAAAAATAAGGAAAAATAAATAGTATTAGAAGAAAATGTACCTATGTTAGTGATGTGGAGGACATAAAATGGAATATAGTCAAACAAAAAAAAATTTGATTGGTAAAAGAATACAGGAAAGAAAAAGAAACATTATAGAAGCTCATAATAAAGAAAAAGAAAGGGAAGGGGTAACTTAAATAAATAAGATATTGCTGCTTATAAAATCTTAGCATTAGATGTTAATAGTTTTAAAAAGTTTAGTAAGAAAGCTAAGTATTATTGAGTGGTGTTAACAACAGGATAGTGATATTATTATTTTGCAAAATTCTATATTGTTAAAGAAGGAAGAAAGATATCAAACTGATATATGGTGGGGATATAGTGTAATTTAGAATTTAGGGAAAGAGACATGTTCAGGTGTAGTTATTTTATATAAGGAAACATTAATAGTTTTAGATACTATTTTAATTATTCTGGGCAGACTTACTATTGTTGATATAAGATGGAACAATCAGATTTTGAGCCTTGTTGCAATTTATGCTTATATCACAAAGTGAAACAGAGAGAAGAAATGTTTAGAAATTTAATTCAATATGTTGTTTTAAATATGGAGATAATTGTGGTAGGGGATTTTAACTGTAATCTTAGATATCAAATACAAAAATATAATGATGTTAAAAAAGCATTAGAACTTATAAAATGTGGCCAATTGAGAATTTGGGATAAAGGTACATGGGCTTACAGTAGAGGTGAATGTAATATGGAAATACATTATTTTCTATTTTCTGCAGGATTGCTCATAGTAGAAGAAAATGCCTTGGCAACAGGCTTTTCCAATCTTAGAGCTATTTGGATCTCGTTAAAAGGAAATGATCAGCATTTAAGAATAGGTAAAGGGGTTAAAAGTATAAATAAAGTTAAATGGGAAGAGTTAGGAAAATACTTAATCTTGGAACTGTGGCACGATCATATGGAGATGAGAATCAGCTATAAAGATCAGTCAGAATGGTGGTTATATTTTAAACAAAAGTAAGAAATGTTATATACAACATGAACAAGAAAAAAGAAGGGAAGAAAAAATGAAGTATAGAATATTAAGTAATGAAATGTTTGACAGTCTGGAAAGAAATTATGAATTTTCTTTGTTAAAGAACAAGAAGTGCATAAGTTGACTAAGGCCAAAATACAGCATTTATTGTATAAACAAAGATACTTTTGCAATGGAAAAAAAGAATAAATTGCGCCTTAATTGAATATGATTTTTAAAGAAGACAATAGTATAATGAGATAAAAATAGTTTAATGTATAATACACAGGATAAAATTATGAGAATAATAGAAGATTATATAAGCAAGTTATTTAAAAGACAAAGTATAGAGAAGCATAAAAAATGGAAAGTAGTTCCTTTTTCAGAACAAGATAGTAAGGAAATAAAAACAAATATTTTAATGGAGGAACTGGAAAATGTACTAAAACTAGTTAATTTGAAGTCAACATCTAGTCCAGATGGAATAGAATATTTAATGTATAAAATAAAAAGATGATATTATTATTACTGCAAAAAATGGTGTAAGTGTAAGTAGAATAATAAAAGTTTTGCAAGATTATTTAAATGTAATAGGATTGAAAATAAATAAAGAAAAAAGTCAAGGATTAGGTTTTGATGGTATGTTAACCTAAACATAAAAGTGCTTGGGATTTGTTTTGGGAAGCAGGAAAATACATTGCAGGTATTAGAAGAAAAAATGGTAAAATGCATAATATGTGTAAGTTTTGGAAAACTTTCAGATTGTCATTTAAAAATAAAGTTTCTTTGATTAATTATATTCTTTTAGTTAGTATATCATACCTGGCAAATGTCTTCTGCTTCATGTGAAACAGAAGTTTATAATACTATCTTTTCATTTATTTGGGGTTCTAGACTGTATCCTGTAAAGAGAGGTATTGTATGTTAATAGAGAAAAAGGGGGTTTAGGATTGATTAATCCTATAGTTTATACAGCATCATTGCAATTACTTAAGATATTACAATATTTGAAGTATAATGATGGTTCATTACTAGTACAAATATTGAAATCTAAGTATAAAGAAGAATGGTTATATTGTCAGAATAATAAAAGGAAAAGGTTGTAGATCAATTATGAAATAAATAATTATCAAGAGAAAACCTTTTCATGGAAAATAAAACTTGATGAAATAGAAGATAACAGAAGAAAATGGTATAATAAAGTTATGAAAAAATATTTTTGTATACCCATTGAAAGAATTATCAAACATTAGAATTGCAGCAGTTCGGGCAGCCACGGTGGTGCAGCAGTTAGCGTTGTCGCCTCACAGCAAGAGGCTTCCGGTTCGATCCTCAGCTGGGGTGCCTTCTGTGTGGAGCCTGCATGTCCTCCCTGTGGTCACGTGGGTTTCCTCCAGGTGCTCCAGTTTCCTCCCACATCCCAAATACATGCTGTATGTGGATTGGACACTCTAAATTGGCCCTAGGCATGAGTGTGTGCATGTGTGTGCCTTCTGTGGAAGATTGGGCGCCAGGCTGGCAGCTTGACACCGTAAAACTCTACTGCCAATCATGAGTGGACAGGTGATCTGCTGTGGCGACCCCTAACCAGGAAATGCCAAAAGAAGAAGAATAAGAATTGCAGCAGTTCAAGCTAAAATGTCAAGATATAATGAAATGGTTGAATGTCAAGATTTTTTATGGAGACAGTATACATACACTTCCAGTGAAAGCAAATATGCCATATAAAATAAAAAGGATAGAATTTGTTTGCATTGTAAAGAATTTGAGACAGTGGGCATATTTTTCTTGAATGTAGATGAATTAAAACTTTATAGAAAAAGTTAGTTGATTTGAAACATTTAGAATGAATTAAAAATGTAAATGATAGACGTGATTGAATATGGTTATTATATAGGAAAATGTAAACAATATGTAACAAAAATCGATAAAAAATGTTTTATATAACATGGTTAATTTATAATCAGAGGGTTATGGGATTTGGTAACAATGTTAAACAAAGTAAGATTTTGGTTATGGAAAACTGAATGGAGATCTCACAACTAAGATTTTCTTGCTATTATTTTGTAAATAAAAAGTTACTTATTTAAATAATGTATATGTTGTAAATATGTATATAAGTTTTTTTATAAAGAAAGAACCCCTACCCTTTTCAATAGGTGCCATGGGATCTTTTAAATCCATATGAGCTACCACCAACTTAAGCTGATGGAACTATGGTTTAACATCTCGTCCCATCTCATACATGCTCTCACAACTGCCTATAGAGGATTCCAATTCTTTTTTTTACCAGGCACCAATGTTTTTCCTAAAGCTAGTTCTACATCATAGTTCACTATAACTCCTCCTGTAACTTTATGCTTATCCTTGTTCTTGTATTGGCTCATTTGAATATAGGTTAATAGCTCTAAGCAGGCATGTAGTTAGCGTGAGGTGAAGGGTCAGCCACTCCAGGAGCAAGATGTTGGGAGGGTATTGTCGTTACTGGCATTCAGTTTCTGAATGCTGATAATGCACTTGTCACAGTGCTTTAGCACCCTATGTGTGGTTTAGTACATTATCAGAATGCAGAAATTAATTATGATAATGCATTTTTGGTAATGGCGGAAGTGCTCACTGCCCCCTGTCAACTGTAGCAAGCTGCTTGTTACATTTGTATCAGGCAGTTTGCTACAATTTAGAGAAGCAAAGGGAGTATTTGTTGGTCCTCAGTTATGAGCAAAAATTTATTTTAAGTTGTGGGGGGTGCCAGATTGGAGAATAACCCTGGGTTCAAGAAGGACTAGCTACACCTCTGGCTCTAAGAATCCTTTAGTATAACAGCCAACCTCCTTTCTGTAAATTATATATTTTTTAAGGACTGGCACCTCTTAGGTCCCTCACCTTTATAATGCCTTTCTCATCTCCAACTCCTAAGTGCAGCTCCAACATAGATCCCTAAGACTTGTGTTCCATTCACATGTGAGCTGTAATTGGCACCTTAGCAGCCTATGAATCATCTTGTCAGTACCTTCTTCTACCTTGCTTATTGTATTACCATCTCCAGCCTTCCAACCTTTTCATAGGCAACCCATTCCAAATTTTCATTTTTATTCCTCTTGGACTTTGCACAATATTTAGAGTGGTCACATATTGACTGAAAGCTGGCATACCCCAGACTTCAACTTTCCTGTAAGCTCTATGTTTACCTTTGTGATCCAGCCTTTTTTGCTTTTTCGAAAAACCTGCCACACACTACCAGGCTATCTCCTATAATCTTATTTAGAGGGCTCATTTGTATATAACACCCAACATATAGTACAAGCAGAAGTATCAATGTTTGAATTATTTCTATTCTACACCAGAGTAGCTGTACAAAGCCCCACAGCAGCAAAAAATAGTGCTGCACACACACACACACACACACACACACACACACACACACACACACACGCACGCACGCACGCACGCACACACACACACACACACACACACACACACGCTCACACATGCTCACACATGCTCACAGACGCTCACACACGCTCACACACACGCACACACACACACACACACACGCTCACATGCACGTACATGCACACACATGCACACATGCTCACACACACACACATGCGCGTTCACACATCCTCACACACACACACACACACACACACACACACACACACACACACACACACACACACACACACACACACACACACACACACACACACACACACACACACACACACACACACACACACACACACATATATACACACTGATACCTCTCCTCTCACAGCTTTGCTGGACTTACTGTACCATGACCACTGCCATAGGACTTAATGGGTGATCACAGTTGAAGTGTGTGAGAACATTCTCATGAATAGATAGCCAGGCAGCACTTTGTATTAGATAGACAGTTAACAAGGTGATAGCTGCAAATAGAAGCCAAGAAGTTAGTTCCTCACATGGAGTATCGAAGCAGACCTGCACTTGAAGGACTACGTAGAAGCATGGAGTGGGAGAATTCAGTTAGAGTTAATTTGTTGGAGTATAATCCTTGGAGTGTACCATACGGTAGTACCTATTTTTAGAGATAAAGTTGGGTCTTTTCTTACGTATAAGATGGCTCATAACCTGCAGGGGCTTTGTGGACTGAGCACCATTATGAAAAGAGTACTAATGTACATAATAGTATGAGCAAAAGTATCAATGTTTGAACTATTTCTTCATTTTCAAAATGCAAAGCCAAGAGGGCTAATGTTTTGGTTTGTGGATTACCGAATAACCTGTGTTTTTGTACATAGCTTTCCTCCAGTATCTTGTTTTGGGAATTACAATGCAGACATTTATCTTTAGTGATAACAGTACATTACAGCAATATTTGTAATATTGTTTGCAGGAAATATACTTGCAATGCATGCATTTAATGATATGGGAACACATACTCTATCTTATATGTATACATGCAGGATTTCCTAAAGAAGCTAGTATGGCACAGACCCATTTTAAATTAGAGTGGACAGTCCCACTGAGAACTCGATTAGTACTGCAATTACTGCTATGGCATAATGTAGCCTTTTTCATGTGATTGCCAGTATGCATACATGTTGCCCACTATCTTGCAATAAAACAAATTCTGTAAAGAAGACTGATTACTAAGCTAGTGTATATATTTACTGCAGAAAATAACGCAATGAACTGTTACTCCTTTGTCCTAGTAAAATATGTATTTTCACTTCACACAACTGAGCACACGTAACAGCGATACAAAGTGAATTAAATACTAGCTTTTAGTAACTGTAGCCCTGCTTATGCAGTCAGTGGGCATTGTCATAACACTACAAGTACCAAAATCTGGTCTTGTATTTGTGTTTGCTGTCATCACAGTTTACACCATCAGAGTTAATAGCAAATGAACTCTGGTTGTTTTTCAGGTTTATGCACTTCATAATCTCAGTGTGCCTTTCTGGGAGTGCCACCGTGTTATGTACCCCTGACATTATAAACTGAACATCGCTATCTATAAAAAGGAGATAAAAGCACAGTAAGCAAACAAGCTGTTCTCACTTGTTTAGCTATTCTTATTGCTGCTCAGGAGTAGAGCTACACTAACATGCACAGAGTAAACAAATGGAAGAAAGGATACGAGACAGGCAGCACGTTGCTGATGGACTGAGGGCATAGTTTAACTTGTTTGTTTGTGTTCTGTTATTAGGCACTATTCACTGACACCAAATGGCAAAATCAGCTTTGGCCATGGCTGGGCCTACCATTGAAGCATCTTTGCAGTACTATGATATAGCTACTGTTTCTCTGAGCACCTGCAGGATACTGCTATGGATTGTCTCCTCTTATTTTTGATAATATATCTCTGGCTATACCACAATTACTTAAAGTGTGCTGATGCAGTACAAAAAATGCAAACTTTGTTTATTCTTTCTTGGTTTCAGTGATGTATACCTTTAGTGTTGTATTTTGTTACACACCCTCAACATGCCTCTTCAGTTTTGTCTGTTAAGGGTAGGAGAAACCTAATTTCAGTAAAAGAACAACTTTGTCAGGTGCATTACAGATTGACGTCAATTCAGCTTAAAAACTACATATTTGCAGTTGTAATCATTGCTCTGTCTTTGAAACTAGGAACTATTTAAACAATACTAACATTGCTTTACTGTGTATTACTGTTTTATAGATGTTGGTGTTGTAATAAGCTCTGTTTCATCTTTATGAGTATCTTATACATGAAACAGTATATTGTACATGTACTGCATTACTTATGAAAACAATCATGGTGAGTGTTTATTAACACTTGTACATGTACTGCATTCCAAAGTACAAGAAAGCGAATCCAGGCAGGCAGAAAAAGTCTTTAATAAACTCAGTTTAAAAACAATTTAAAATCAGTTGAAATAGCGTGTAGAAGTATTTACAATATACGCTCAGCAAGCCATTAGCTTGAACAGCTTAACAGCGTGTAAATACAAATACTATATACGCTCATGAAATAAATAAAATAAATAGTAGAAAAATAAGTAAGCGCTTTCGTTTGTACTCAGTGACAAACTTCCTCTGATAAAAAATACATCATTTCCTTTACCTTTTAAAACTATGATGAAATATTATTACTTAATTAAATGTTCATTCTCATTCATCCATTTCACTAATAGTTTCATTTAATTTTAATTTGAATTAGTGACGCCCATCTACTTCACAAAAAATTCTACTAAACAGAAATATAATGTATAAAATAAATGTATGTATATATAAAACCTTAAAAAACAATCTAATACTAGTAGTTGAAATGTATATATGTAATATCGTCATGTATAGAATATACATATATATATATAGATAAATTATGTTATGTGATTGGGAACTATAATCGCACAGTGCATTAATGTATTTACTTGCTGCGGTAGCGTTGTCGCCTCACAGTAAGACATTGTCCTATTCGATTCTCAGCTAGAGCGTCTTCTGTGTGGAGACATGTGTGAATGGGCGTACCTTCGTTGAAGGTTGTACATCAGAGCTGACAACTCGGCACGTAACAATCTACAGCCAATCATTAGCGAACCAGAGTTCCGCTGTGGCGACCCCTAACCGGGAAAAGCCGAAAGACTCAACAACAACTTTAAGAAACCTAAACAACCCAGAATAAGGTAACCAAGCAAAAGAAGCAAGCAAACCTAATAATATAAAAAACACTAATGTATACATGTATATAAAATTCAAAAAGAACCAATAAATAATAATAATAATAAAAAATGAATGAATTAAAAATATATATGCATTTAGAATATATAAATATATATAAATAAATATAAGTGATATATATATAAATAAATAAATATAAATTCATTTGAATTTTAACGCTTCAAGGCTTTTAATTTCAAAACGCTACCTAACGATAGCATGCCATTTAGTCCTGGCCAAAGGTGTCCACCTAAACGAATTTGCCATTTTAACTCCATTTCCTCAAGAATTAGTTGCCATGCTCCTCCCCTACAATTATTGTTTAAGTGATCCAATACAAAAAATTTAAATGAATGTGTAGTATGTTGGATAATATGTTTTGCTAGTGCATTTGTATCACTACCATCTGTTATAGCTCTAATATGTTCTCCTATTCTTTCTTTTAACTTGCGCTCCATTTTCCCTAGGTAGAAACAAGTACAATGGGTACATAGAGCGCAATAAACAACTTTAGTGGAATCACAGCTAAATTTTCCCTTTATATTAATGTTATTAGTACTGCATTACCTATGAAATGAGTCATAGTGACTGTTTATTAACTCTTCGTGCATGTACTGCATTACCTATGAAAACAGTCATAGTTATTCTTTATTATACAATGTCCCCCATTAACGTTCCAAAACATGCACGCTAATTGGTCAGCATGCCCATTGTAAATCCGACTTATACTAATGGAAAAGATCTAGTCGCCCGGACTTTTTCCATTAGTGTAAGCCTTGATTTTTTTGTGTTTTTGGTAGCAACGGAGAACGGAAGATTTCCGTTGCTGTAATCTCGCTATGTTAAACGAGTTTAACATAGTGAGATAGCTTAAAAAAAGCAACGGAGATCTTCCTTTCTTTGTTGCTTTTTGTAAAGCTATCTCACTATGTTAAACTCTTTTAACATATCGAGACACTTTTAAAAAAGCAACAGAGATCTTCCTTTCTCCGTTGCTTCCACACACAGCTCTGATGTACCGCGTAAGCATATGCATGCACAGTATATCAGAACTGATGCAGAATACTGGACAGCTGCGGAAGGGCAGCACGAAGGCATTATACAATGACATTAGTTAAGAAAAGTAAGTATTTTTTTTCTTAAATAATGTCATTGTATAATAGCAATAACCCACTTCTGGGTGTGGGTAATGCTGGATTTACCCATGGTTGTCTTTGTTTGGCCACTCGAGCTTTGCCCTCGTGATGAAACCACACCAACAGTGGGTAAATCCAGCATTACCCACACCCAGGAGTGGGTTATTGCTTAATCAATACTTGGTTCATGTACTGAATTACCTATGAAAAGAGTCACAATGATTTTTTATTAACGCTTGGTGCATGTACTGCATTACTTATGAAAGGAGTAATAGTGACTGTGTTCGCTGTATCTGCACCATATTCCCTCAGAGGAGTACATTATGTGCTTCGGTGCAGACTGTACAATTGTACTATTTATATATACTCATTGACACAAGAAGACTATGATTCTATCTCAGGCCTGTCCTATCTTTTTACCACAGGGGCCAAAGCTGGTATTGCTTGACTTTCTGGGGATTGACAACAAAACCCCAAATCTTCTTCTTCTTTTTTCAGCTTTTCCCGGTTAGGCGTCGCCACAGCAGATCATCTGTCCGCTCATGATTGGCAGTGGAGTTTTTACGGTGCCGAGTTGCCAGCCCGGCACCCAACCTTCCACAGAAGGCACACACACACGCACACACACACACACACACACACACACACACACACACACACACACACACACACACACTCACACCTAGGGCCCATTTAGAGTGTCCAATCCACCTACTGTATGTCTTTGGGATGTGGAGGAAACCGGAGCACCCGGAGGAAACCCACACGACCATAGGGAGGACATTATCAAAATAAGATATGTCATCTTCGAACAAAAATACTTGTTTGCTTTTGAAGCCTAACTGCCTACAACCATGTCATGCAGTGATTATCCAATTAATGTGGTACTTGGGTAAAAAATACACTCAAGAATACCATCCTACCCCCTAGCATTTTACTGCTTTTCAGTCTTGAGTTACATATCAGCACACTGCATTGTTAGTAGGCAGACTTTAGACCTCGTGCAACATGCAGTATGTCTGGTGAAATATTTCTGATTTATTTTTTTTTACTTCTGATCTAACACAATAAATACATGGATATGAGTTGTATTTTACCATACTGAGAAGACATAGTACTCTGTAATCTAATGGAGACTAAGTCTAATGCAACATGGAAAACTAGCATTTTTGAATGGACATGCAGGCCTACCTGTTGAGACAGTACAGCATTATCTCTCTGAAACAGTCTGACATTTTGTAGTATTCCTAGGCTTCCTAGTAATTCAACTGATTCCACAGAACTGGTGACTGTTAGTGAGGGCTGAGTCAACTATTTCAGATGTAATTTCTAGTGGAATCATATTGCAGGGGAGAGGAAGAGTAGATGAGGTCCAAATCTGTATGACAATATGTTAACTATATCTGCCATCTCTGTTACGATACTCATGTTTCACTATATTCTTATTTTTTCCTTTTTATTTTTCAGATGTGGATATAGGAGGTTTTATTATTCTCATCAATCCTGATGACAAATTTTACCTCTTACCTTTGTTTCTTTTAAATGAGTTAGTGAGTTATTTTTAGATCTTATTGATTTTAGCCATATTACATTTAGGTTGGTAAAGTTTGAGTTTTTGAATGTTCTTTTCTTTGGTTTAATAAGTTGTTGATTTTGCAACGCAACATTTACATTTTTATAGAATTTTACACTGTATTTATGTACAATGAGGATGATTTTATCAATGTAGTTACTTTGTAGAGGGCCAAGAGCAATTTACCAGTAGATTGTGAGGGGATATCTAATACACAGTCACAGTTCATTTACACAAAGTGATTGTTCAGGGCACAACATCTGCTAGTAGAAAGATAGAATCATTGTTACTTACTTGTTTGTTTATTTATTTTTTTACCTGGCTAGTGCACTTTTCAGTACTGACCAATTTCAGGTTCAACCCGGGTGAAATACAAAACATTTCACAAACAAAAAATACAGAAATGTAGGCTATAACAGAGTATTTCAGACAAATTATATTGTAAAAACTGTGTATATATAATCCAGTGAATAAACAGAGTGCAATGTAAAATATATACATTAGTTTCTAAAGTGGGTCAATCTTCAGAGAATCTTGAAAGAGAAGAGATTCTGAAAGGAGATAGGACAGGTGATATGTTGTGTGTTGAAGCAGGAACATTTGGCTTGGATAAAGAAGTGATTTTCGAGTTGCATTCTGATTTTGGAATAAGTGCTGATTTCCTTAATGTTGATGGGGAGAACTTGCCAAAGAGTAGGTGCCTTTGCGGCTTGTGAGTAATGTGTCAGGGTGTATGAGGAGGGTTTTTTTTCATGATATCTAGCTTTAAGGTGAATAAATGTGTGGAGCAGGAGTTGTTTGTAGAGCTGGGATCCTAAAAGTAGGTCAGATGTTTGTTTTATGGGTAACCAAATGGCTTCTTCTAGGGTGATACAGTGATGATCCCAGAGAGGTGAGTTGTGTAATGAATTGGCAGATACCTTAAGAGACAGTCTGGAGTGTGGTAATGTTTTTTGGAGGCAGAAGCAAAAATTGGGGGCCTATATTTTAGATAGGAAAGGAGAACTCCTTTACTAATGGCTGCTCTGGATGGTTGGGAAATAAATGGGAAGAACTTTTTGGCCCAGAAGAGGAGGGAGTTTATTTTGGCTCTCACCATAATCCTGAAGGTGGAGGTTGTCTCTATGGAATGGTTGTATAGGTCAAAGATAGTTAAAGAGTCAAGTGATTGTGGGATTTTCTGTGACGTTCCAAAAAAGATAACTTTGATGTTGGTGGGGTTGAGAAGTGGTTTATGGTTTATGAGCCACCAGTGGAGCTCATGGAAGTCTGCCTGGAGTTGGCATTTAATGTTGTTGTGAGATTGACCTGATCAGTAAATGGCCATGTCATCAGCATACAGGATAAGTGAGAGATGGGGAGGTCACAAGGAAGTTTGTTCTCGAATATGGAGAAGGGCGGACAAGAATGGATCCTTGTGGTACACCTTTGGTAATAGGTGCAGATTCTGATTGGCAGAATCCTATTTTAACTCTGAAGTGTTTGCCACTGAGAAGTTTTTAAACCATGGAGCAGCATCTGGATTGATACCAATTTCATTTAGTTTGTTTTGGAGGAGATAGTGGTCAATGAGTTAGAATGCCTTTGTCCGGTCTATAAATAGGGCACCTGTAAGGAGGCCACTATCAGAGTTTAGCAGGGTGTCACTGGTCAAGGAGCAAAGTGCTGTCATAATACTTCATGCAGAACAGAATCCATGTTGTTTGGAGGAGAGCAGGTGGCACTGCTGGATAAAGAGGGAGAGCTGGATGAAGCCTATCTTTTAAAGAAGTTTGTCCAGTATTGGGAAGATGGACATTGAACGCAGGTGAGAGGTATCTTTTGGGGTGGTTTGCTTTGGTAGGGGTTTAATTAGAGCAGTTTTCCAAATCTGATGATTTTTTGTGTGAGACATAGATTATATATGTGGTTGAAAAAAATACATATGTGCTCTTTTCAGTAATATATGAACCAGGGGGTTATGTTATCAGATCCAAGAGGGGAGTCAGTGGAAATATTTTCAAGTCGAATAGAGACTTCTTTGGGACATATGCATTTGAAATGGAGGAGGGGAGTGAATGGTG
Organism: Protopterus annectens; assembly: GCF_019279795.1. Taxonomy (NCBI): domain Eukaryota; kingdom Metazoa; phylum Chordata; order Ceratodontiformes; family Protopteridae; genus Protopterus; species Protopterus annectens. The sequence continues at coordinate 157,793,819 of NC_056725.1, read as the reverse complement.
GCATTAATCTAATTATTAATGGTATTAATCTAGGATTGGTGTACATGAGGAAAATGATAAAACAGGCTATGGCAACATTTTCGCATGTGTTTACAGTTTGCAAAAAATTGCCAATGTTTATGAAATACAGTAGTTTTGTATTCTATTATTAGTTGAGGCATAGTTCTCCAAGTTAATGGAGGGAGAATTTCAGTTATCAAGTAGAAAAGTATTTTCTGTAATGGAAGGGGTCATATGGTTTGTCAAGAAAGTGGTGATCGTCATCAGCTGACATGATAACATGCCAGAAAAGTGAAGTTTGTGATGTTTATTCTAAACTGGGTGTGGAATAGTTGCACAGTTTATTTCCATAACCCTAATTTTGAAAGTTCTGACTTTCAAAGATGGATACATCACCTGTTTGGTCACTGGTTTAAACTCTGGACTGAGTGGAAATAGTTGCAACCATGCATTTTTAGAATACAGTGTCGGTGTTTGCACCATGCCTCTGTGACTGCGTATTCATTGATTTACCTCAAAGGCAAACAAACCTCTAACAGTCAAGTGTTTTATTTAGACTGCAGACATTGAAGATTCCCACCTTCAACTTATTGTTAGCTGTGGATATTAGTGATATGAGAAGGAATTAAAAGGTCACATATACTATCCAAAAACAAAGTATAAAATGTAATCCTGTGGTGGTAATAATCTGCCCTGCCCAAGGGTTGTATAGGTTTCATTTATGCTTACTTCCTCATGTATATTCTGCTTGATGCTGAAAAGTATAGTTTTCTTCTGATGATGATTGCATACATTGTATACAGCATCAAAAAGGGTGTGCATGGAGAAACAAGAAATTCATAT